>NC_051393.1:49297045-49302045 GCF_015228065.2 Penaeus monodon | reverse complement strand
AGAAGATTGGAAAGAGAAATGGGAGAAGGTGAAAGGAAAGAGAAAGGAGAAAATGAGAAGGAAAAGACGAAGAGAAAGAGAGGAGGAGGAAAGAGTGAAAGGGAGAGGAGAAAAGGAAGAGAAATATGAAAAGAAGAGAGGGGAAAGAAAGAAGAGAAAGAGGAAAGAAAAAAAAGAGAGAAAAGAAAGAGAGAGGAATGAAAAAAGAATAAAAGAAAGAGAAAGACTGGAAGAGAGGAAGAACAGAAGGGGAAAGAGTAAAGAGGAAGGGGAAGGGGAAGAGGAAGAGGGGAGAAGAGGGGAAAAGACGTAATTGTAGGAGCAAACGAGGCGAAAAGGCAACGTCACAGTTCAGCAACAATGTTAAACGGTGAACAACGCTAATTATTCCCCCTCGTGTTGGCAATACTTTTGGCGAAGAATCAACGTTGCCAATTTTTAGTCGTTCTTTTAATCTATTTTGGTTTTCTGTTTTTTTTTCTTTTTTACTCTTTATATATTCATTTTCAGGGATAGGAAGGAAGAAAGAAGAAAAGGATGAATGGGGGAAAGGGAGAACGGAGAGAGAGAGAGAGAGAGAGAGAGAGAGAGAGAGAGAGAGAGAGAGAGAGAGAGAGAGAGAGAGAGAGAGAGAGAGAGAGAGAGAGAGAGTTGGTGTTAATGATGATGGTGATGAGAATGATGATGATGATGGTGATGATGATGATGATGATGATGATGATGATGATGATGATGATGATGATGATGATGATGATGATGATGATGATGATGATGATGCTGATGAGAATGATGATGGTGAGAGTGATGATGAATTCTGAAATTTGGAGCAAAATCAAGAACGATTCCAAAGCGCACGACAGGAAGCAGAAGGAGAGAAAGCTGAAGGAGAAAATAAATGAGAAAAATATAGCCTGTTTGAGGTAGCCATTACATCACTTACGATCTTGCCACACTGCCTGGGAAAAATATTTAAAACGTCAAATTAAAGAGTACCCGGATGTAAAACGCGTTTAGCTCAAGCGTAAAACAGAATAGGAGTGTAGATAGATACTGCCTTCAGTAAAAGATACAATGATACCCAGTGTAGATAAAACTAGAAATAAAAACTGTTCTATACGTTCGAGGGACCCAGCAAAGGGCAATGGTCTAGAAAACTTTGGGCCAATAATGTCCCTCGCTCTAATGGTGTTTCAGGAGAATGTGTACCATTTCCTTGATGAACGCCGCACGCTGCCACTGGAACAAAAGGGTGCTATAAGGACAAAGGATAAGGGTGCCGCTGACAAAATGGCTCTTCAGAAGTACTAAAGACACACTGAATTAAAAACACCGAGTGGAATTTTACTTAGTTAAGTATAGTTCCCCGCTCGTGGGTTTTCGATTTTTGATTATTCGTATTCAATGTGTAGATGATAATATTGCGATATTTATTAGGACTGTCAAGGCACAAACCTTATCAATTCAAAAGACGTATAATATATCAAGGTGATATAACATATCTCCCTTATAGAGTAAGAAGAGTATAAAGAGAGATAAATTGGACTTTGATAAGATGAAAGATTATGATCAATCTCTTTCTCTTTATGGATGATCTGAAGTTATTAGACAAAAAGAGAGAGATTTAAGATATTAAGATGATACTACTGACTTTAAAACGTAAGATATTCAAGAAGAGAAAAGCATATCAAACAAAAAGAAACGGTATTCTCGGATGGAAAATTAAGTAAAGGTACAAGTGAAAATAAATGTTAGTAATCTTGGTATCTTAAAATGAAATCAAATTAGAAAAATTATATATAAGAACAAACAGTTAAGGAATAGCTAATGAGGCTGAATCGTGCAAAGAATTTGAAAACCCGATGGATGTACCGTGATAGAAAATTTATGTTCCTTCAGTGCAACAAGCAAAAAAAAAACATGATGAAGATATTTGTAAGCAAAAAGGGGTTGAAAAAGAAGGCTGGAGATCAACAGCGCGGCATAAATCAAGGGAACACTTGGTAGAACAGGCACCTGCGCAAGGAATATCATCTAATCTCGCAACTACATTATAAATTCATCTGCAAATACTTCAGAGTAACAATTTAACATTCAGTAGAAAGGCACATCCGTCTGCGCAGAAATAATCTTAGAGGTTTTCCAACAACTCCCGCGGACTGAGGACGGCGCAGGTGAACTCGCGCACCTGAGGAGGCCCGCCATCATGTCTGCCATATTACCGAAATTCGCACGAAATTTGTGCCGTGAGCGATGAAAACTGCGGGTGTGGTTATTTGTGGAAAGAAAAAAAAAATGCAGGAGGGGAAATGTTGTAAAGCTATTATATTTGCATTCCTCAATATCCTCCTTATGCAAAACAATAAGGAAAAGGAATATTGTGCGAATAGGCCGTTTCGAATCCTCCTCACAACGCTAGTTCGAATCGTCAGTGACAAAAATGTTCTATTTTCTATTTTTTTTCTCATCTTTTAAATATTTAATTCTTTTATGCTCTTTTAAGCATATTTCCACTTACATTATATTTCACACAGTAGTTACCCCGATTTTTTTTTATTTATGACTGAAGAAGAAGATAATGGAAATAATCCCTTAAAATATTAATTCAAAGAAAATGGAGGAAACGGAGAGACTTGGGGTTCGCCAGGACGTCGCGCTGTTGTCTTTTGTATTCATTTAAGAATATTTCACCACCTGTTTTTATTTCCATTATTTCTATTAATTTATTTATTTGTTCTTATTCTTTTGTTTTTGTAACGGCCATTCTACGTCATCAGATACCACCATTATTGAAATGCGAGATGATATTTGGTTCGTGTGTATGTACGCAGTCCGTGTCCTACTTAAACACCAGAGCTCATTGTTTTTATTTTTCTTTACAATTTTACTTTCATGTCCATTCTAATTGACTTTCAATAATTTTAAGTGCTGCAAGCAATTCAGTGAAAGTGGAATCGTTGCATGGTTAATCTCTAAATGCATATGTAGACAACCATATTCACTAACGTTTTCACATATCAGTGAATGCTTTGTAGATACACACACACACACACGCGCGCGCGCGCGCAAGCACACACACACATACAAACATACACACACACACACACACACATACACACACACACACACACACACACACACACGCGCGCGCAAGCGCACACACACATACAAACATACACACACACACACACACACACACACGTAAAAGGAAAATCATACACCTAGTATAAAATGGCCATGGATACCGATCTTTTAAATTACCAATAAGTGAGTCTGCGTATATCGAATAATATAGTATTTACTCAAAATACCCATTATTATTAGATTCACTTTTTGCCACTTATTTTCAACTCAGACCCCATGATATAAAAAACGAGTTAATTTGACATTTAAGAGGCAACACACTCTTGATAACGAGAACTCATAAAATAATTAGTTGAAACAAGGTGAAAATTTCCGTAGATTATATCCAACACTTCAATGTCCGAAGCAGGCCTCTGCAGCTGAGCCAACCGCGACGGATGCAATACGGCCTTAGTTGCATACAACTGATCTGCATCACTTCTAAGGAATATCTGCAACTGAGCCAACCATGATAGATGCAATACAGACTTAGTTACGTTTATCTGCATTCCTTCCAAGAAATGGTACGGAATTAGAATAAGGGAGCATTGTAAGAAATAGTTCACAGGACAAGAATAGTGACAGCCACGGTACTGTAACACGTACTTTTGTATGTGGTACGTTGTTATATACCAAAGACCTGGACGTTACATCTGAAGGGGGAAATGCATGGGTCATACTGCGTGTTCCCAGGATAAAAAGGAGGAGAAGGAGAAATGTGTTAAAGGAAATGTTAAAGGAAGCGAACTACAAGGAAAAACTACGTGGAGTCTTTCCCACCAACTGCAGAAAGGTCAAAGGTCATACGAATGGATATATGAGCACCTAAAAAGGATTTTAAATAAGAGAAGGAGAAAGTGGTTGGCCGGCGGAGAGATAAGATTTAAGCATTTTTTCTCTCTCTTTCTCTCTCTATTTTTTTTTATTATTTTTTTTAAATATTATTACCTTTAGGAGAAATGCAGTAGATCAAACAAAATGGAACTGTAATCAGGAATATAGTTTCAAAGGTACGTTGCGCCAGAATCACCGCATAAAGTTGCACAGTAGCAATACTGTGTTTATACCATTGCACATGTTTTGCTCGGAACAAGGAAGAGATTGTTACATTCCTAATAAGTGAGTCAAATTGCCCAGCATAAGTTCATGGAGAAAATTGGTAACGTGAATTGTATTGTCCATTGACATATGTGAAATTTATGGTGTAAAGAAGAAGTTGGAGGAGGAGGAAGAGGAGGAAGAGGAAGAGGAGGAGGAGGAGGAGGAGGAGGAGGAGGAGAGAGAGAGAGAGAGAGAGAGAGAGAGAGAGAGAGAGAGAGAGAGAGAGAGAGAGAGAGAGAGAGAGAGAGAGAGAGAGAGAGACGAAGAAATGTAAGCGGAGAATGATTATAACTTGGTACTCTGGGATTTCTTTGTACAGTGTGACAACGCACTAGAAGCAAGACCCTTTATAACAGGGAGAGATGTTGCTTCATTATTAATACTGCAGTTTCTCTCGAGAACTGCACGAGGAGAAAAATAAAAGGAACTATTCGTATACAAAATAATAATGAGTAAAAATAAAAGGTAAAGAAAAAAAGAAAGTTTGAAACAAAGATCAAAGTTGCGCATCTTTACAGACCTTCATTGCTGGGAAATTAAGAATTCTTTGGAAGATCCTGGAAGTGTGAAGACCAGGAAAGACCAAGAACTTACGCAGTTAAAACTTACACAACTTATAAAACTTGGCTACCTGTTGTAGTCTGCGCCTCAGGAAGGAATAAAGTACATCTTACTGTATCGGAAGAGCTACAAGGAAGAATGATAATGATAACGATAAGGATCATGTTGATTGTGATGGTGATGACGATGGCAATGATGATGAAGATGATGAAGGTGAA
>NC_051393.1:49264545-49267045 GCF_015228065.2 Penaeus monodon | reverse complement strand
AAAATAAATAGATGGATAAATAAAATAATTGATAATATATAAAAAACAGATTAATAAAGAAAAATTATAAATAGATGAATAAAGGAAAACAATAAATTGATTGGTAAAGAAAAATGATAAATATATGATTAAAGCAAAGTGATAAATAGAGAGATGAAGAAGAATTATAGACTGATAGATAAAAAAAATAAATTCATATACGCATACCAAGAGAAAATTGCTGTGTACGTCATATACGCACACACACACACACAAACACACACAAACACACACACACACACACGCACACACACACATACGTATACGTACACAATATGCTTCGTATTTCACTTGTTTCAACCTTTCATATTCAAAATTCTTTTTATTAACCTGTTTTTTTTTCAGTTTTTATATTCCATCATCTTTTCTTTTCTCTAAACTAGTTTAACTTTTACAGTTGGCTTTCGAATGAAGGTTTATTTATTATTATTATTATCCTTTATTTACGATATACTCATATTTTAATTAATTTATTTATTAATTTGCATTTGCTCTCTTTACTTTCTCTTTTTATGACGATTATTTTCTTTCAAGCAAATAGATTTTCCTTTGACCAAAATCTCTTTAAGATTAGGCTCGTTTGATTAAAGACCTTTCCCTCTATAATATTCTAGTATCTCGTATTTCAAATGTAGACAATAGCTTTTTAATCACATTTTCATTTTCTTAAGTTTCTATTTTTTTTTTTTTTTTTTTTTTTTATGACAAACAGACCCTCATTTGACTAGAAATCCTTTTGCAGATGGCGCGAGTTTTTTTTCTCTTTCAAAATTTTTGTATTCTCGTATTTCAGATGTAGATAATATCTTTTAATACACATTTTTATTTATTTTGATTTCTTTTTCTATATATTTTTCTCTCTCGTTTTTTTTTCTCTCTTTGCAGATGGCTCGTCCCTTCCTCTTTCAATATTCTAGTATTATCGTATGTCAAAAATAAATAACATTTTTCTACACACGTTTTCACCTTCCTTATTATCTTTTATATATATATATATTTTTCTCTCTCTCGTCTTTATTTCATTTTATTTCTTTTTTATAGCGACAAACGGACCCTCATTTGACCAGAATCTCTTGGCAGATAGCTTGTCTGACTAAACTCCCTTCCTCTTTCAATATTCTAGCATACTCGCATGCCAAATAAAAACATTTTCTTACATATACAATTTTTTTGTCTCCTCTTCATTTTATTCATTTATTTATGATCATTATTATCATTATTATTATATTTTTTGGACGACAAACGGACCCTCATTTGACCAGAATCGCTTGGCAGATAGCTCGTGTCTCTCCACGTTAATGATCCTCGAATAAGGACCCCTTTCGTGTTTACATTTCCCCGTTTATTCCGCTTAGTTACTCCTGATCCTCCTGTAATTGGATTTTCTTCATGGGCAGTCGATTGTCATTTTCTTTACCTTCTCGGTTTATTTTTACTATTGATAATATTATCATTGGTATTATTGTTATTATTTAAAAAAAAAATCTTGTTTGTTTATTTTTACTATTGATAATATTATCAGTTTAGTTCTGTATTTTCTTAAATATGGTTTCGTGTCGTCTCAGCATTTATTTATTTATTTATTTATTATTATTATTATTATTATTATTATTATTTTTTTTTTTTTTTTGGGGGGGGGGGTGCAATATGCGCAATTAGAAAAGCACTTGAGATGTTCTAGAATAAAAAAAGGAAAAAAAAATGTACATTTAATGTAGAAAAAACTCCATTCCATTTGAAAAATGTTCTGTCACTCACAACAATATGATCAAGTGATTTATTTACTTAATAAAACGCATGCATATCACTTTTCTTTTATTCACCTGTCTGTCTCTCTCCCTTCCACCTTTTTTTCTTTGTCTATTTGTTTATCTCCCTCTCTGTCTATCTGTCTGTTTGTCTGTCTGTCTGTCTGTCTTTCTCTCTCTCTCTCTCTCCCTCTTTTCCTCTCTCTTTCTCCCTCCCTTCCTCCCACCCCTCTCCTATCCCCCCTCCCCGTCTCCAGGCGACCCCAGTCCTTGGCAACATCCCCATGCATTCAATAATCGTTCGTATATCATGGGGACAAAGTGCCCTTTTTCCCTTGCCATCTTTTGAGGTCAGCTGCGATTGCCATTTTCACATCGCAATGCCTGTGTTTAATGACCTCCATTCTTATTTATCTTCATTATTATACTAAATTTCAGTCTTTTGTACCGTTTACACTATAGCGTTTTACTAGTTACTACTAATACTTTTATCATTAACCACAGCTGTTGCAGTTATTACAATTTTTCTCTTACTACACAATTATTGTAGTTGTCATTATCACTATCAATATCACTATCATTATCAATATCATTATCACTAAAATTTATTGTAATTATTGTCATTGTTATTATTATCATTATTATTAGTTTTATTATCATTATTACTATTATTATTATCATTATCATTATGATGATGGTTATCATTATCATTA
>NC_051393.1:49244545-49249545 GCF_015228065.2 Penaeus monodon | reverse complement strand
CTCACTCTTTCTTTCTTGCATCTGTCTCTCTCTCTTTCTTGCATCTCTCTCTCTCTTGCTTGCATATCTTTCTCTCTCTTTCTTGTACATATTTCTCTCTCTCTTGCTTATCTCTCTCTCTCTATCTCTGTCTATCTATCTCTAATATGTCATGAATTTTCAGCAACTCTCTTTTTCTTGCATCTCTGTCTCTCTCTCTCTCTCTCTCTCTCTCTCTCTCTCTCTCTCTCTCTCTCTCTCTCTTTCTTGCATCTGTATCTCTCTTTCTTGCATCTCTCTCTCTCTTTCTTGCTTGCATATCTTTCTTTCTCTTTCTTGCACATATTTCTCTCTTTCTTGCATCTCTCTCTCTCTCTCTCTCTCTCTCTATCTATCTATCTCTCTCTCTATCTATCTCTAATATGTCATGAATTTTCAGCAACTCTCTCTTTTCTTTTTCTTGCATATCTCTCTCTCTTACTTTCTTGCTTCTCTCTCTCTCTTTCTTGCATATCTCTCTCTCTCTTCTTTTCTTGTATATATCTCTCTCTCTTTCTTGCATATCTCTCTCTCTCTCTCTCTCCCTCTCACCTTCTATCTGTATCTCTAATATGTCACGCTTTTTACAGCATCTCTCTCTCTCTCTTTCTTATTCTCTCCCTCTCCCCCCCTCTCTCTCTTTCTCGCGCTCTCTGTGACTTGTAAATATATCTTCTTGTTGATGTGTATTATGGTTTCCGTTTGCTTTACGTTTTTTTTATATTTATTTCACCTAAGTATTTTTACCGTTCTAACATCCCTCCTTTCAATTGCTCGTTAATTATGCAACTCGTTATAACCTGGAGTGCTTGTGGCGCTACACTCCCCTCCCCTCTACACCACCCATCCCCCTACCCTGACTCCTCAGGTACTATAAGCACTCGGAAAAATAATAAACAAATCTGTCGTTTTTAAGCAGTCAGACGGAAGGTTACGCTCCTCCTCTTCCTCTGGCATTCGGCATATTTTGCGTGTTCATAAACCCGCCAGTATCTCGGAAATCGTCTGCATGGAAAAGCAAAATATTGGACCATTCTCGCAGTACGTAAAAACGGGAGCTGGACTGGTACAAGTAATATACATGCATACGTACCCATGTCTTTATAATGCTCGGCCGTCCACGATTTCTCTCCCTCTGCTCCGTTTTCTGCTTGCTGTCTCGTTCCCTTCGCTCCGTTTTCTGTTTTCTGTCTCGTTCCCTTCGCTCCGTTTTCTGTTTTCTGTCTCGTTCCCTTCGCTCCGTTTTCTGTTTTCTGTCTCGTCTCCTTCACTCCGTTTTCTGTCTCGTTCCCTTCGCTCCGTTTTCTGTTTCGTTCCCTTCGCTTCGTTTTCTGTCTCGTCCCCTTCGCTTCGTTTTCTATTTTCTGTCTCGTTCCCTTCGCCTCGTTTTCTGTTTTCTGTCTCGTTCCCTTCGCTCCGTTTTCTGTTTTCTGTCTCGTTCCCTTCGCTTCGTTTTCTGTCTCGTTCCCTTCGCTCCGTTTTCTGTTTTCTGTCTCGTTCCCTTCGCTTCGTTTTCTGTTTTCTGTCTGGTCTCTTCACTCCGTTTTCTGTTTTCTGTCTCGTTCCCTTCGCTCCGTTTTCTGCTTTCTGTCTCGTCTCCTTCGCTTCGTTTTCTGTTTTCTGTCTCGTTCCCTTCGCTTCGTTTTCTGTTTTCTGTCTCGTTCCCTTCGCTTCGTTTTCTGTTTCGTTCCCTTCGCTTCGTTTTCTGTTTTCTGTCTCGTTCTCTTCGCTTCGTTTTCTCTTTTCTGCCTCGTTCCCTTCGCTTCGTTTTCTGTTTTCTGTCTCGTTCCCTTCGCTTCGTTTTCTCTTTTCTGCCTCGTTCCCTTCGCTTCGTTTTCTGTTTTCTTTCACGCCCCCTTTAAATTTAGTTTTTTTTCTAGTATCATTTTCTATGTTTTTCTTTTTTTTTTCTCCCTTGGTTTTTCTAGTTTCATTTTCTATCCTAATTTTCTTTTTATTTTATTTTACTTTTCTTCTCCGTTTTTCTCTCTTTTTTTTTCGGTTAGTTGAATTTCGAAATGAATGTTTTTCCCTCTATTATCATTTTATTTGCATTTCTAGTACCATTTCTATCCTGATTTTCTTATTCATCCCCTCTCCTCCTTCCTACCTATTTTGGTAAGATAAATGCAGTATTAGTGTTTATTTTTCATTTTTATCTTATTTTAGGTTAGTTTCCCCCGTGGATAGGCCTCATGCGTAAAAAAAAAAAAAAAAAAAAAAAAAAACGCAATAACTAACACGTTAAGGCGGCCATTGCAAACAGTTTCCTCTTGAAATCCATCAAGTGTGAATTTACCCCTGCCACAAGATACCCTAGTGGCCCTAAAAGGGTAGGATCTTGGCCCTGAAACGCACCCTTTACATACTAATTAATACCCCAATGGATAATGACATTAAAGTTATCAAACCCGGGGGATAAAATGGTTTATTAAACGCCAAACTCTCTGAATTAAACCAAAGGTTCCCCTAACTGAATTAGGAGTCTTAGAATTAAGTAAGGATTTGCTAAATGGAGCAAGGGTTCGGTAATTAAGTAAGAGTTCGTTAAAAGTCAAGCCAGGATTTTCTTAAATGAAGTAAGGGGTTTGCTGAACGAAGCTACGGTTCTAATAGAAAAAAAGTACGTTTTTTCTCTTTTTTTATTTTATTTTATTAGTTATTACTATTATTATTTATTATTATTATTATTTTTATTTATTTTTTTATTATTTTTTTTTGTCGAGGATTTTGTACTTACGGGACGAAAATTGTATATTTTTCTCTTCTTTATTTTATCTTATTTATTTATTTATTATTATTATTTTTTTTTTACCGTGCATTCTCAGTGTCCGTGGATTCTGTACTTAAGGACAGAAAGTTGTATATTACTCTCTTTAGCACATTTTATTTATCTATTTATTCATTTATTTATTTTTGCCAGGAATTCTCTCACTCCATTTTCTGTTGTATTTCACGCCCACATATCTTGGATTTCTTACTGTTCCCTCTCTTCTTTCTTATAAATATACTTATATCCAAATAATTTAGAAAAAAAAAGAAAGAAATTGATTTAATCGAAAAAAAAAGATCAATGAACAACAACCCCAAAAGCGAAATGAAATAAAGAAGAGAATAAACAAAAGAAAGAAAGGAGGAGATAAAGGATGGAAGAAGACAAGCTTAATACAGGAGGATTCCCTTTCAAGAAGATTGGATCCTCTATCCCAAGTATTTCTAAAGACTAGATCCTCTACAGTAAGATCACGTCGGAGAAAACGGGAACAAAACAAAAGAATAACGACAACAGAACATGAATACGAGAGTGTTTATAATTTTATGGATATGTTTTCCTCGCTTCTATGAAAAGGATAAAAAGACGAAGAAAAAGAGATAATAAAAAGTGGGAAAGGATGCAAAGGTGGAGAAAACATAGCGGAAAAGTGGTTTAAAAAATACAGAGGAAATTTATTTAGTTTTTTTTTTCTGTTATTTTAATAAGAAGCCAGTGTTTTGTAAGTCAAAGCTGAGGAAAAAATATAAAAGGAAAAAAAAAGCTAGGTAATGAATACAATACCAACATGAATATAATGATAGAGAAAAGAAGAAGAAGAAAAAAGATGCAAACAAAGAAAAAAATATATAAAAATGCAGAACTAGAAGAAAAACAAAACCCAAAGGACTACTTTTTTCTGTCTCTTCCCTTACCTTTCCTCCCCGCCGGTGTATTCCTCCGCGGCTAATCCGGATAAAGGGAAAAGTCCGGTTAATAGTTCCGGACAGCGCGCTCGATTATACTATTAATTTTCGGATAATGAGAATACTTAAGGACTTGCGTCACGCCGGTAATGGAAGGGGGTAGGGGGTGGGAGGAGGGGAGGGGGGAGATGCTAGAAGAAGGAGGGGGACGAGGGAGGGAGGGGGTGCAGGAGGAGAAGAAGAAGGTGGAGTAAGAGGGAGAAGGGGAGGAAGAGGGAGAAGGGGAGGAAGAGGGAGAAGGGGAGGAAGAGGGAGAAGGGGAGGGAGAGGGTGGAAAGAGAGGGTGAGGGGGGTAGGGCGGGGGTGAGAGAGGTTGAAGGGGGGGAGGAGAGGGTAGAGGTGATGGAGAGAGGGGGTGGAAGGGGGAGGCTATGGGTAAGGGGGGGGCGGGGTATACGTGGTGGTGGAGTAGGAGAGGGTGGAGAGGGCCATGTATTAGAGGGGGGGAGGGGGTTGAGGGAGGGAGGAGGCTACGAGAGGAAGGAGGGAGAGAGGAGGCTAAAGGAGGGAGGAGGGAGGGAGGGAAGATTCTCAGAAGAGGAGAGGCAGGGGGGGGGGAGGGAGTGCGGGGAGAGGGGACAGTGAAGATTTAGAAGCTGGTAGGGGAGGGAGTGGAGGGAAAGGGGGAAGGGAGAGGTAAGATAATGATGAGGAAGAGACGAAAGAGGGATTAAGTGAGGATGAGGGAGGCGAAAGCGAAGGGGAAATGAGGCAGAGGTGCTGTGAGGAAAGATGGAGGGTAAGAGGTGGGAGGGAGGGAGGGAGAGAGAGAGAAGAGATGAGAAGAGAAGAGAAGAGGAGAGAAGAGGAGAGAAGAGAAGAGAAGAGAAGAGAAGAGAAGAGAAGAGAAGAGAAGAGAAGAGAAGAGAAGAGAAGAAAGAGAAGAGGAGAGAAGAGAAGAGAAGAGAAGAGGAGAGAAGAGAAGAGGAGAGAAGAGAAGAGAGAGAGAAGAGAAGAGAAGAGAAGAAAAGAGAAGAGAAGAGAAGAGGAGAGAAGAGAAGAGGAGAGAAGAGGAGAGAAGAGAAGAGGAGAGAAGAGGAGAGAAGAGAAGAGGAGAGAAGAGGAGAGAAGAGGAGAGAAGAGGAGAGTGAAGAGAGAAGAGAAGAGAAGAGAAGATAGAAGAGAAGAGAAGAGAGAAGAGAGAGAAGAGAAGAGGAGAGAAGAGGAGAGAAGAGAAGAGGAGAGAAGAGAAGAGAAGAGAAGAGAAGAGAGAGAGAAGAAGAAGAAGAGAGAAAGGAAAAAGA
>NC_051393.1:49204545-49207045 GCF_015228065.2 Penaeus monodon | reverse complement strand
GACGATATGGCAACTTTCGTTATATACATGTATGTATATGTATATGTATATATATATATATATATATATATATATATATATATATATATATATATATATGTATATGTATATATATATATATACACACTTTCATATCGAAATGACAACTTTCATGACGAAATGACAACTCTCATACCAACTTTAATGACGACGTGGCAACTTTCATGGCAGGACGACAACTTTCTCGGGAATATGGCAACTTTGGCGACAATTGCGGCTGCATGCGAGATAGCGCCGGGAATGAGGGCCGAGATGAGAAAGGTAATTACGAATAAAAAAAGAAAAAAAAAGAAAAAAAAGAAAGAAAAAAAAAGTTTATGTCTTGAGCGCCTCGATCATTAAAAAAGAAAGAAACGGGCGAAGAATTTTTTGGCTCGTTTTCGAAAATCCGGTGAGATAAGATTCGTTTTATTGTCGAATTTGCTCTTATCTGATAAGAATTGAGGGGATTAAGGCTTTTAATTAAGGCTTTTTAATTTTTTAAGGCTTTTAATTAAGGCTTTTTAATTTTTTAAGGCTTTTGATTAATTTATTTTTTATTTTTTAAGGCTTTTAATTATGGCTTTTTTTATTTTTAAGGCTTTTAATTAAGATTTTAAGAATTAAGAATTAAGGCTTTTTAATTTTTTTACTCTTTACTTTTTACTTTTTACTTTTCTTTTCTTTTTTCTTTTTTTTTTTTACGAGTTATGAAATTTTATTTTTATCTTTAAGTTTGTTGTTCTTTATTTATGTTTTTTTTCTTGCATTGATTGGACAGTGAAAATAAATATTTAAAAGTGTCAATAGTTATCTAAATAAAGTGAGAGGGAAAGAGGGAAAGAGAGAAGGAAGGAGAGGGAGAGAGAGAGGGAGAGAGAGAGAGAGAGAGAGAGAGAGAGAGAGAGAGAGAGAGAGAGAGAGAGAGAGAGAGAGAGAGAGAGAAAAGAGAGACAGAAAGAGAGAGAGAGAGAAAAAAGAGAGAGAAATAGAGACAATCAGACAGACAGACATCAAGACTAAAACCCAGACAGAGAGAAAGCAAAATCTGATGGTATAAGAAAATTAAACATAAGTAATATTCTCATCACGCCACTCTATCACGAACAGAAACTCCAACAGAGAGAAATGTCGGAAAACTTTATATTACTCGCTATTATGACGTCACTCATGGCCATTACACACTTGCATAAACGTCGATACACAGACTACATACAACCTCTGACTTACTGACTTACGCGAAAAATACATATATACGTATTACGCGAAAAATACACATATACGCATTATGCGAAATATACACATACATATTACATGAAAAATACACACATACGCATTGCGCGAAATAAAAAATATACAAATATTTTCGCGAAAAATAAGCACATACGTATAAAGGCTACCCTTATTACTCTGGGCTACCCTGCGCTACCTTAAAAAGGGCAACCTCTTTCCCATCCAATCAATTACAGGCTACCTAGGCTACGCTGGTGAATTCATTCGGGAGACTACAGGCTACTTAAAGACTATCTAATGCTACGTGTGCCTGCTTAGGGCTATACAACGCTACTTATTTAAGTATTTAACGCTATCTGAATCTACCTACTGCTAACTCGCTTTACTCCACAGGCTACCTGAGGCTACACACGGGCTACCTATGGACTTTCTAACGCTACTTATACCTACCTATGGACTATCTAGCGCTGTCAAAATCGACATAATACTAACTCACTTTACTCCACAGGCTATCTAATGCTACACAGGGGCTACAGGAGGCTACCGAGCTAGAGTTTCCCCTCCAAATACGAGTAGCCTTTCAAAGCCGCAATTTCTAGTCACAAGCAATAACATTATTGCATGTGAATCGTTGCACCGCTTGCTAATGCGTGGCTGGCATATGAGAGGCAAGGGAGGAGGGGGAGAGGGGGGAGAAGAAAGGGGAAGAGGAGAGGACGGAGAGAGAGGAGGAGGGAGAGAGAGGGAGAGAGAAAAATGAGAGAGAGGACGAGAGAGGCGAGAGAGAGAAGAGAGAGAGAGAGAGAGAGAGAGAGAGAGAGAGGAGGAGAGAGAGAGAGAGACAGAGAGACAGATAGTCGTTGAACTCTAAAATGAGGCTACGAAATTCGGAAGAGGGAGAGGGAGAGAGAGAGGGAAGAGGAAGAAGCGGAATAAAGAGGGAGGATAAGCGAAGGAGGAAATAATAGTACAAAAGAGAAGAGGGAAGTAGAGAGGAGAGAGAAAGATAACGAAGAGAGATTGTTTAAAAAGGAGAGGAAAATGGAATAGGAGAGGTTGGAGGAGGAGGAGGAGGAGAGGAAGAAGAAGATGATGGTGAAGATGGAGATGATATGAAGATAAAGAAAAAGAAAAAAAAAAAAAAAAAAAAAAAAAAAAAAAATAATAAGATGATAATGATCATTGTGAAGAAGACAAACAAGAAGAGGCAGATGTAGAAAAAAGAATGAAGAAGAAAAAGAAGAAGAAG
>NC_051393.1:49184545-49187045 GCF_015228065.2 Penaeus monodon | reverse complement strand
TCGGATTAAAATGCGAAGAGGTGGTGGTATTAAGAGAGATTGTTTGCTTTAAAAAAAGGCATAGGAAAATCGAATACATACATATGTGTGTGTGTGTGTGTGTGTGTGTGTGTGTGTGTGTGTGTGTGTGTGTGTGTGTGTGTGTGTGTGTGTGTGTGTGTGTGTGTGTGTGTGTGTGTGTGTGTGTGTGTGTGTGTGTGTGTGTGTGTGTGTGTGTGTGTGTGTGTGTGTGTGTCTGTTACTTGTAAAACAATATAAAAAACAAAAATGGCGTCATCAAGATTGATTTTCTTTATAAAGGCCAAGGAAAAAATAATAAAAAACATGCAGTTTAAATAAAATATATATACACATTTCTTTTTTTCAAAAGTGCCTGGAAAAAAATATATACAGCAGCGGGATCACACTGGGTTATTGCGAGGGTTAGGCGCGGAGACGAGCGATATATATATATGTATATATATATATATATATATATATATATATATATATATATATATATATATATAGAGAGAGAGAGAGAGAGAGAGAGAGAGAGAGAGAGAGAGAGAGATTTTCAAAATTTCAGCTTCGTCCACACCTAAGGTCATTAGCGGCGTATTCTAAATACGGCGATAAAGTAGGCAAGCATAGCATTATGATAAATATAGAGGCGAAAATGGTAAAAAATTTAGTTGACGATGAAGACAAGTAGACAGAAATAGGGGATGAAGAAGAGAAGGAGAATGAAAGACGGAGAAGAACAGACCACGCAAAATTAGTACCAGCGAGGGCCGAGAACCAAGGCAAGGGTGACCCCCAACACAGTCTCCGTGTTATAAGCCTCCCCACGTAAACGCGCAAGGGATTGAAGGAGCAGTCCCTTTAAAGTCAGGCTATAAGTGATTGATGCCTTGCCTTCCAAGGTCTTCTCATGAGCCAAAAGTTTACCTTGTTAATTACTTGGGTAGCGTATGGTATATTTAATAACCTGCAGAGGATTAGGCCGCCAGTAAGGAGGGAGCAGATCCCATAAGAAAGACGTGTAGGTGATGTGTGTTGTGTGCATAAGCGTATGTATGTGTTGTCTGTATGTAAGAGAGAATATACCTTTGCAAGGTTAACCGGGCGGGCGTGGTAAGATTCAAACAAGCTATTTGTATAGATTAAATGTCATCTTGGTTAGAGTTTTCAAAGAGCAAAGTTCAAAGGATATCCTTTTCGAACAACTTTATTCATTATCTTCTATTATCAAGTAAATTCATATTAGAATAATGTTACCCATTCTTAAGTATAATTAAAAAAAATATTTAATCAGTAGATTATTACTCATGTTCTTATTTCCACTGATCCTATCTCATTTTTTTTATTTGACTGTTCAAGAGAACACTCCAAAAAATATGCACTGTAAAACACGGACATAAGATTAAGGAAACCAACAGATACTAAAATTGTATTTATTATATAAGCACAAGGCGTCTCCCCTCTCTTTACACATATTAAAAACAATTCTTGGATCTGGCCATGATTGCCCATAACAGCCACCCATAAAAACCAAAAGGCCTCTAAAAGTCGAATAAAATAATAACCAATAAAAAAGAATAAAGAAAAATAAACCCCCTATGAGCCTTCCGCAGGTTTCCAGGAAGTATAAATATACCCTTTCTTCGTACAGACGAGGCAGCCTTTGTGGTCCTGAATGTAGACTCTTGCTGCCCTCTCTTGGCGTTTTCTTCGGTTATTTTTAAGGGGAGACTCGTCCATTGGCGTGATCCGACAACTCGAGCCTCCCAGCCAATCAGCGGCGAGAATGGACTTCACCCTCCCACCCACCCCCAAGTATATCTCGTTTCTTACTTTACTTTTTCCTTTCTTTCTTTTCCTGTCTGTGTAATCTCCTTTCGTTTCCATGCCTGGTTTCTCTCCTGGAATTGTCTAAAAAGAAAAAGGAAAAATAAATGATGGCGTCATCTAATCTCTGGCTTTGTTTAACTCACTTCGTTTTGGGTCACATTGCATACAGTTTGCCTCACTTGAAATGAGAATGCCTACATAATAAAATAGATATACCATATAGGTAAGATATATATATATATATATATATATATATATATATATATATATATATATATATATATATATTATTACGCCGACCGCCTCGTCTCTCTGCCACCAACACAAGGCAGGCTAGGCAGACGGCGTGCTATCCACAGGGTCGTGAACACTGAACAGCTCCAAGAGGCACCGAGCACCACAGCGTCCCAGAACACCAGGAGAGGAAACGCCAAGTGGCGAGGCAGGGCACGAAATAAACACAAAATGACAGTCTTTCCTTTATTTACACAAGTTATTTACCCGTACACTTTTCTATAGGCACAATACAGGGGGAAACCAGCATGTCACACTGCACGATACATCTTATAACAGGGCAACACAAAGTTATATCAGGTCACAAAGGCACACACGAGGTCTTCACAGGAGCAGCACCCAACCGCGTCTCTCGGCTTGTTCCTCCGCTCCT
>NC_051393.1:49154545-49159545 GCF_015228065.2 Penaeus monodon | reverse complement strand
AGCTGGACGTTCATTATTGTGAAGGATTTAGCTGTTCTGAAAATACTATTTGGTAGTGAAAGATGGGAGATGTATAGGCATGTGACGATAAATAAATACCCTTTTTTCTCGATAGTATGAAACTCGGGAGAAGGAAAGTGATGTGGAATCTCTACACGCTAAGACAAATATCTCCAAAAAGCCTAACGTGATTTTCATATATATAATGCGATGGATCTGCTCTTAATGTCTCTTTGTCAGGGAATGTATTGAAGATAATCATATGACGGAGAAGACAGTCAAAAGATGTAATGGTAGCTTTACGTCCAAATCTATTCATGGAGGCTTAGAACAAGTCATTGTGAAAGATGAAAAAATGTTCGTTGTTTCGTAGACAGTCGAAAAGCCTTAATTCCACTAAAATAAAAGGTCTCGGTGATGAAATGTCGATTCTCTAAAGTAAGTCCTCGCGTATATCAATTCACTTTGGAATATACATGAAGAAGAAACACAAAATTGCGAGAGAATGCGAGACAAAACAACGAGACAGTTTCGAATCAACGTGAACCAGCTCTGTTTCATTCTCTTACGGTTATCATTCACAAGAAAATATATTCAATAATAGGTATTTATGTCTTTTCTGAGCTGACTGAGACTGAGCGCCAATTTGTATCTATTTTATTTTACTGTCTATATGATATATCACTTCTTCTTTTTTTTTCTTTTTTTTTTGGGGGGGGCTACGGTGGAAGAACAGACACAATATTGCTATATATTTTAAGCACAAAAGATATGAATATATATATATATTCTTTTTTCTTCTTCTTTCTTTCTTTCTTTTTCTTTTTATTTATTTATTTATTTATTTTTCTCTCTCTATCTCCACCCTTCCCTTACTCTCTTTCTTCCCAAATCCCTCCCTTCGTGAGCCTCATCTTCTGTAACTACAAAGAGATAGCTAGATAGCTAGAGAGAGAGAGAGAGAGAGAGAGAGAGAGAGAGAGAGAGAGAGAGAGAGAGAATGAGCAAGAAAAAGGAAATTCATATAAGACATTAGGGTAGAATCTTCTCTTAAATGATATTCCAATTGCTAATGAAGATTGTGTGTGTGTGTGTGTGTGTGCGTGTGTGTGTGTGTGTGTGTTATATTCGCCTAAATATGTGTATGTATGCAAAATAGCAATCGATATTTTAGAAAGAAATATTACCTTTTTGGGGAAAAGTTGTGATGACTAGAATTTTGAAAATGGCTAAAGTAATTACACGATTTTTGAACGAGAAAACTTTCTTTTTTTCTGAAAAGTTGACGTGATCAAGTAAAATAATAACAAGTAATTAATTGACTGCAATCAGAAGATGAGAAATTATTCATCTAAATATATATATATATATATATATATATATATATATATATATTTTTTTTTTTTTTTTTTTTTTTTTTTTCTAGGTATCTTGTCCTGATTAACTTATAATTATCATTGACAAAGAAATAAATCACAAAGGCCGTAGGCAGATCTCAGTTTTTCTTTCCGTTTATTATAGAAAGTAAAAGCCATTATTTTTCTGTCTGGAAAATGATGAATTACATTTTGTTCTATTTTAAAATCAATACTAGTGTCTGTCTGTGTGTACGATACTTTCTGTGTGTCTGTCTCCCGTTCTCTCTCTCTCTCTCTCTCTATCTCCCCCACCCCACCTTCCCTCTCCAAACCCTAATTATATTAATCTCAAACCTGCTTTAAAAACAAAAATCCTTAACAATCGCTATATCCTAATACACCATCCCTCTTGTGTTACGGAGAGAAAGATTAAACATTCGACTTACTTCATTATCCCCTTCCGCACCGAGCGAGAGAATGCGAGACAAACCAACGAGACAGTTTCGAATCAACGTGAACCAGCTCTGTTTCATTCTCTTACGATTATCATTCACAAGAAAATATATTTGATAATAAGTATTTATGTCTTTTCTGAGCTGACTGAGACTAAGCGCCAATTTGTATCTGCTTTTTTTTATTATCTATTTAATATATCTTTTACATATAATATATCAGGCATTTTTTATCTAAGCAGACTGAAACTTAAGCGCCATTTTGTATCTGTTATAGTTTATTGTCTATTTAATATATTCGCTTCTGTACCATTGTTGTCGCATTGAGCTGGTGCAAGCTGTGGGTAGTTTCGGGTTTGTGTTGGTCCGTTAGTAAACAAAGTCGGAAGGGACGGTATTCAGCAAGTAAACTGTGTCTAGAATGTATCCAATATTCCTCGTGGGGTTGTGTGTGTGTGTGTGTGTGTTGTGTGTCGGTTTGGGTTGCGTTGGGTGTTGGGTGTCAACTGTGTCATTCACTGGAGTGTCATGTGTAGTCTTGTTTCGTGTTATGAGTTGTATGTTGTTTATTGTGTGCCGTGCGGTATGTGTTATGTGTTTCTTGTTTTTGATGGGTGTAGTGTGTCATGTGTCATGGTTCATGTATCGTGTCTCAAGTGTCGTCTGTTTCTCCTTACTCTTCTAACGATTGTGATCTCTCTGTTTGATTTTATTTTTCCTCTTTCCTCTTCTTTCCTCTCTCCCCAGTCCTCTTAATCACTTCTATTAGCTTTTCATTAAGTATAACAGTCACTGGCCTTTTCCTTGCCTGCGGATTTATTACCTCTATTTATCCATTTGTTTATTTTCCGCCCAAATTCCGCTGTTTTTTTTTCTTCTTCTTCTTTTTCTTTTTTTTTTTACTCTTCTTTAAGTATAAGTATAAGATATTCTTATCTTTATTTTTTATTTTTTATTTTTTTTATTTTATTTTATTTTATTTTTTTTGTCCAAATTCCGTTAGGTTTTCGTTTTTTAAACTCTTCCTTAAGTATACGGTCACTGGTTTTTCCTTCCCTGTGGATTTTTATAGTCTTATCTTTATTTATTTATTTTTTTTAAATCTTTTTTTCGTTTTTTTAATCAAAATTCCACTTGGTTTCGTTTTTTAACTCTTCCTCCCCCGCCTTTTCCTCGCGCGCTCCACCTTTTCATTAAAGTTACCGCCAACTGCTCTTATCTCTTCTGAATCACTTTTATTCAATTTATCTCTTCCTCTGGACTTCCTCTGGTTGCTTTCCTCTTTTTCGTTTTATTTTCTTATCCCATTATCGTTGTTATTTAGTTATTACCCTTTATCTTATTTATTTATTTATATATTTAGTTATTGATTAGTTCCTTCGAGGTGCCAACTACTATTTTCCCATCTGTCTCCGTATTTTTCTAATTCTGTTTTGTTTAATCTACCTTTCTTCTTCTTCTTTTTTTTCTCTCTCTTTCATTCCTTCTTTCCTCTTGTTTATTCCCCTCTCCTTCCTTTTACCTTTTTCCTTAGAACAATTTTTCTATGAAGACAACTTAAGATTTTATCTTTTTTTCCAAGATATCAACGTCTAATTATTCTGGTTTAATTAATTCACCATTTCTCTTCATTCTTCCTTCACTTCCTCTTCCCTTAATTTATTCCCCTTTCCCTACCTCCTCCTTTCATTAACTTTTATTTATTCATCCGAGACAATTTGAGGCTTTCACTTCAAAATATCAACTGCTTCTGTTTTTATTAATCTGCCTTTTTTCTTCTTCTCTCTTCCACTTCCTCTCTTCTTCCCTCTTTCACTTCCTCTTCCCCTGATTTATTTCACCCTTTCTCTCACTTTCCCATTTCCTTCACTATTTTTTTATTATCATTTTTCGTCTAAAACAACTTTTCTTTACTCTTTTCCTTGTAAATCTACTTTTTTTTTTCTTTGCCTTTTCTCTTCTCTCTCTTTCACTCCCCCTTCTTCTGTTCCCCCTTTTCTCTCTCTCCCTATTTTCCTTCACGACCTTTCTTTCATTTTCATTTTTTACTGTTTTATTTTTATTTATTTTATTATTTCATTTTCATCCATTTTATTATTTTGTTCTTATCTATTTTATTGTAATTTGATTTTATTATACTAATTATCTTCTCCTTTTTCACTCCCCGTTTTCCTATTTCTCTCTTTCCTTCCTTCTTACCCCCATTTTCCTCCATTTTCCTTTTTTTCCTGATTCGTCCAAAACAACTTGAGGCTTAGCACTCTCATCCTTACAACTAATTCTCTTTCGCTTATTATATTATTCACCTTCTCCCACTTCCCCTATTTCATTCCCCTTCCTCCCCTTTCCCCCCATTTTCCTTCATTTTCCTTTTTTTCCTCATTCGTAAAAAATAACTTGAGGCTTATCACTCTCTTAATCTACCATTTTTCTTCTCCTTTCACTCCCCCTTTTCCTATTCCCTCCTTTTCCCTCCCTTCCTTCCCATTTTCCTCTTTTTCCTCATTCGCCCAAAGCAACTTGAGGCTTATCACTCTCTTCCTTCCACCATCTACTAATTCGGTTTTCTCTAATCCACCTTCTCCCTCTTTTCACTCCTCTCTCTCTCTCTCTCTCTCTCTCTCTCTCTCTCTCCCTCTCTCTCTCTCTCTCTCTCTCTCTCTCTCTCTCTCTCTCTCTCTCTCTCTCTCTCTCTCTCTCTCTCTTACCCCCCCCCCCCCTTTTCCTCTCCCTTTCCATCATTTTCCTTCATTTTCCTCCTTTTTTTCCCCTCCTTCGTCCAAGACAACTTGAGGCTTATCAGTCTCTGCCTTGCAACTGCACGAGACACATGTCCGTTCCCGTGGCGCTGATGCCGTTGCTCGAGTGAAGATAAATCTGTTGCAAGATCAGACTGAGCGCCTTCGCCTTGTTGTCGGGCTGTCGGGCTGTTGTTGTTGTTGTTGTTGGTGGTGGTGGTGTTGTTGTTGGTGTTGTTGTTGTTGTTGTTGTTGGAGGTGGTGGTGGTGTTGTTGGTGTTGTTGTTGTTGTTGTTGTTGGAGGTGGTGGTGGTGATCGACTTATTGTTGTTGTTGTTGGAGGTAGTGGTGGTGATGGAATTGTTGTTGTTGCTGGTGGTGGTGAAGATGGAATTGTTGTTGTTGCTGGTGGTGGTGAAGATGGAATTGTTGTTGTGCTGTTGCTACCATTG
>NC_051393.1:49139545-49142045 GCF_015228065.2 Penaeus monodon | reverse complement strand
CAAAAATAAACAGCAAATATAAATAATATATATTATCAAAAATAATATTAATTTTATATATCTTGTTGAACTATATCAGTTTTCTTCTACTTCTTCCGACTTTGTTTTGTCTTGGTACACTGTAATTGTGGTGTTCTGTGTAAAAGAAAAAAAAAGTGTGACATCGTAATATTGTTAAGCATAAGATGATGTTTGTTGTGTGAGTGCTAGAGTGCGTGGATGTGTTGTGTAGGTGTGTGGTAAGGAGGTAAGTGTTTTTGACTTGTGTGATTTGAGGATGTAGTTCCGTGTGGATGTCTAGTATGGTAAGATGTACAACATGAAATAGTAATATACACGAACGAAACGAAATGAAACTTAGGAGACGAGTTAAATACCATTGAAGAGATAATTAGAAGAGGGAATAGATAGAGAAAGTAGATAAAAAGAAGGTTAATTAATATCGAAGAAGATATGAAGGAAAAGTGATGTGCGTGACAATACAGTTGCCGAGATAGATCGAGGGAAAAAGAAGGGTGAGAAGATTTAAAGTTATAGATTGAAGGAAAAGGAGAGACGTTTGGAGAAAGGATATCGCAGTAAGAATTGAAATTTAACTTGGGTACCTGAACTAATTTTATAATTGTTTTCACTTGTATTACTTAGACTTGTGATGCATCAACGTTAATATAATCATAATACATGTATTGGTAGTCCACTGACTGACCACACACAGACATCTCGACTCACAACACATACAATAGACTCACAACCGACAGAATTAACAAAACGAACGAACAAACTATATGTTAACCATATATATCCTACATTATCTTGATATAAACCATATTATATAATCTTTACATATATTATCTTCTCTCACTCTTCCATCTTGTTTACTCTACATAAATTTTGCAGTATCCGTACTCATGTACGAAGCGTAACCCTACATTCTATCCTTATATCTCTTTATTTTGCTACCACCTATGTCCTAAACATTTGCATATTCTCTTCATCTTATGTACATTACATCGTTATACATAAAACATACACAAACTGCAAACCAAAGCACACCGATAGTCTAATGTTATACTGAAAAACTATATCATTATGAACTTTATATAATCTTAATCACTTAGCTTATTGGCTTTCCTTGATCTGACATGTAATTTAATGTGATGATATGTTTGCATTTACGAACGTTGTTGTTCGTTTATGTTGCGCTATGCGAACTGTGTGGGTAACTGCTTAAGTGGTCGTTTGTGGCCTTGTTTATCTCTCTGTTACTTTGTCTTACTCATATTTTATCTCTCTTTATCTCTACTATCTCCGTTTATCTCTGTTAAATCCACTTTAAATCTTTCACACCAAAAAAACCTCTTTATCTATGTTTATACTCGACCATCTTACTTTGTTTACTCCTGATCCAACTTAAATCTGTGTATGTCTATTTATTATTATCTTTTAAATCTTTATGTTTATCCTTTTTACTTATGTTTATCTTTATCTTGTTTATCTTCTTGTTATCTTTGTTTATCTTGTTATTTTGTTTATCTTTTTTATCTCTTGTTTATCTCTTGTTTATTTATCCTTTATATACTTTATTTATCTCTCTTTATCTCTCTTTATCTTTGTTTATCTCTTGTTTATCTCTCTTTATCTTTGCTTATCTCTTGTTTATCTCTCTTTATCTTTGCTTATCTCTTGTTTATCTTTGTTTATCTTTGTTTATCTCTTGTTATCTCTCTTTATCTTTGTTATCTCTTGTTTATCTCTCTTTATCTTCTTTATTTGTTTTATCTCTTGTTACTCTTTATCTTTGTTATCTCTTGTTTATATCTTTATTTTGTTATTTTTGTTATTCTCTTTCTATCTTTATCCTATTTATCTTTTTTATCATCTTGTATCTTTTATCTTTGTTATCTATGTTTCATCTTTCGTTTATTATATCTTTTTATTGATCTTTATCTTTTATCTCTCTTATCTATCTTATCTCTTGTTTATCTATTTATCTATTTTCTTTGTTTATCTATCTTATCTTTATTGTCTTTTTTTATCTATTTGTTATCTTTGTTTATCTATTTTACCTATTGTATCTTATTTTATTTATCTATTTTTTGATCTTATTTATCTTTATATTTATTTACTATTTATCTATTTTTATCTTTATCTTCGTTTGTTTATGATCTTGATCTTATTTTATTTTTTATTGTTATTTGTATATCTATTACCATCTATTATCTTAATTATTATATATATCAAAATGTTATCTTGATTATTTTTATCAATTGAGTTTCATATTTATCTTAGTATTTTTTATCTATTTTCATACTTATTTTTTTTTTCTATTATCTTTATTTATCTCATTTTCTTCATTATCTTTTAATTAATCTGTTAAAATCTTAGTCTCTTTTTTTACTACTTTATCTATCTACTCTTTATCTATTTATCTATTTTTATTTTATTTCTATTTGTTTATTGCTCTATTTATCAATTATTATAACTAATTTACACATCAATC
>NC_051393.1:49129545-49132045 GCF_015228065.2 Penaeus monodon | reverse complement strand
ATGCAAGACGGAATTCTGAGTAGATGTTTCTCGGAAGATTCATATGGAATGCGTCTAGAACGTTGTGTGTTTACGGTGTCGCATTTCTGTACTTTTTTCTCTCTCTTTCTCTCTCTCTTTCATTCTTTTCTGTTGTTTTTTATTTCGGTTTTGTTACTATTTTCTTTTTTTTTATTATGTGCATATGTGTGTTTGTTTGTCTAAATGAATCTTTTTTGCTGTTTATTTTTACCTTTTATGTAATTCTTTCCCGTTCTTTTGAAAGAGTTAATTCTTATTCAAATGTTTTCTGTTGTTTCTTCATAAGATAGTGTGACCTTTTTTTCAAACCTTTGCTATTGTTCACTGAATTATAAAAAATGCTTTTTATGTTCAAATAAGGTGTAGTGAACAAAAAAAGCACGGGTTTATAATATATGTGAAATACAGGTTATATTTTGAATATCTTAACACTCATGTTCACGGATGGCCTCATTTTTAGGACATATATTTTATAATATATTTTCCTGTACATTCATAAGCAGAGTTAAAACAAAAGAAAACGGTATTTTCTATTAAAAGCTCCAAAAAAATAACGTAAGTACCATTTAACGTTTTTGTTCTTTCTTTCTTTCTTACTTTTCATGGAAGTAATTTCTTCTCAGCTTTGTAATCTTTAAGTAACAATTTGAATAAAGTTGCAACAAGAAACAAGTTGAGAGGACTTAACAAAAGCCAGAAAGTATCAAGGAGTTGGTAGTTTCTTCCAACATCTTGGACTTGTGTTGACTTACTGCTTGAAGCCATGGTCCACCAGCTCAATTATGAAAGGAATTGCATTATATTTTTGTGAGTTTTGATAAGAATTGACAAAAAACGGTTTGGTTTGAAATTAGGATCATAATGATAACCATTAGAATAACAATAACGAACACTAGCAATGGTATTGATACCAATCTTGGTTTTGATAATAATTTCATATATGTAAATTTAGGCAAACTTTATTATGATCGTTCCCCGAGAGAAATATAAATACAGGCGTGTTGTTTTGCAAAAACTCTACGGTCCAACAACCCACGTTTCAATTACCCCTGAAACTCGACCAGCAAAACTGACAGTCATAATACACGTCTGCAGATTACGGATGAAAAATCTCGAATGCTGACCTCATAACATACCACGAAAGGCTATATTTGCATCAGCAAACTGTCTTAAAATCACATGATGAGTATCGTAAAATGAGGCATCACGTGTCATACTTAATATGATAGCTTATATTGGTAAATTTAGACGAGAAACATGTGCTAACATTTTTTTCTCTCTTTTTTTTAGATGTCTTAATTAGTTACGCAAACTAAAGCATATCTGGCACATTTAATAAGCATATCATAGACCTAGATCTATTTTTGCAATTGCTCTTTCCCAAAAACTCTTCATTTCAGTTCTATCCCAATCCCAGGCTCTAATTAGCAGCAGAGGGTAATTAGAATCGGCGATTAAACATCCATTTATATTTTCCGGTTGTGTTATATATCACGTTGATGCAATTAATTCCTTTCATTTGATTTTATTTGGATCTATAATGTTCCACTTTGTAAGCACTGTGCCTTGATTATTTAGATTTGGATACTAATACCATGTTAATCAGATGATACATGATACATGATACATGCTCTAACATAAACACAAATCTCTCTATCTCTCTGTCTTTCTTTCTATACATATCTATTCATCTGCCTATCCATCCATCTATCTATCCATCTCCCTATCTCATACATATCTATCATATATAACTCCATCTCCGTTTATTTGTTCTCCCCTATCTGTCTTTCTACATTTCTATGCATCATATAAATCCATCTATCTATTTCTCTCTCTCTCTCTCTCTTTCTCTCTCTCTCTCTCTCTCTCTCTCTCTCTCTCTCTCTCTCTCTCTCTTTCTTTTTTTTATTTATCAATCAATCTCTCTATCTATTTATCTATCTATCTATCTGTCTATCTCTCTGTCTCTCTGTCTATCTATCTATCTATCTCTCTATCTCTCTATCTATCTATCTCTCTATTTATCTATCTATCTATCTATCTATCTATCTATCTATATATATATATTATATATATATATATATATATATGTGTGTGTGTGTGTGTGTGTGTGTGTGTGTGTGTGTGTGTGTGTGTGTGTGTGTGTGTGTGTGTGTATGTGTGTTTGTGTGTGTGTTATTATTATCATCTCTCTGTATATTTCTCGATTACCTCTCTCCTAATCTATCCATCTATCTATTCATCCATAAATTACTAGAAAAATAACTCCAAAATTGTCGTCCATAAAATAGGAAGGTCTCACCCCTTAACATTTGCAACACTGAATGCCCGATCCTCGTATTTCATTTTTTTTTTATGAGATAATACTTCCTACATTAGCATAGTCTTGCTTACATGACTCCACACTTTCCGAAACTTCTCAGCTGTGTTTCATTTAAGTGCAGCCAATTTGGATGTTGAGGCCTTTCTTAATTATGGT
>NC_051393.1:49097045-49099545 GCF_015228065.2 Penaeus monodon | reverse complement strand
TGTGTGTGTGTGTGTGTGTGTGTGTGAGTGTGTGAGTGTGTGTGAGTGTGTGTGTGTGTGTGTGTGTGTGTGTGTGTGTGTGTGTGTGTGTGTGTGTGTGTGTGTGCACTTATATATATATATATATATATATATATATATATATATATATATATATATATATATATATATATATATATATATATATATATATATATATATATATATATATATATATATATACACTCAACAATATGCCCATCTGCCCCATAATGCGGATAAGCAGATGACACGCACGCACGAACGCACAGTGCAATCAAGGCCCTTTGTGGAGGCGATTAGAAGGCACGATGAGGCCTCTATAAGGATCGAGGCCTCTGTGACGCTGGCGTACACACACACACACACGCACATACACACACACACACACACACACACACGCACACGCACGCACACACACACACACACACACACACACACACACACACACACACACACACACACACACACACACACATGTACCGACACACGCGCGCACACACACACACTCACATAGATACGTAGATAGAGAGAAGGGGGTGAGAGGAAGAGAGAAAAAGAGAGAGGAGAGGAAGAGAAGAAAGAGAGAGAGGAGAGGGAGAGAGAACGAGAGAGAGAGTTGAGAAAGAGGAAGAGAGAGAGGAGAGTGAGAGAGAAAGAAAGAGATAGTTAAGGAAGAGAAGAAAAAGAGAGAGGAGAAGGAGAGGAAGATAAAAACAAGAAAGAGAAAGAGTGAGAGACCAACAAAAAGAACGAGAAAGATAACGAGAAAGAGAAAGAAAGAGAGACAGACAGAGAAAGCGAGACCAAAAAAAAATGTCTACACGCACGCACATATAAACTCGAATGCGTTGATCATCGTTTCCCTCGCCAGGCCTCTGTTCCTTGCAATATTGCTCAGGCGGAGAATAATCACCATCTGTCCTTTGCAACTTGCACGGATTTCTCTCTTGCTTCTCTTCACTTCCTTCCAAACGCTTTTTATTTGTTCGTCTCTTCGTATTTATATATATATATATAGGTAGGGATATATGGATAGATTGATAGATATCGATTGATTGACGAATTGATTGATATATATCGATTGATTGACAAATTGATTGATAGATATCGATTGATTGACAAATTG
This sequence comes from Penaeus monodon, assembly GCF_015228065.2. Classification (NCBI taxonomy): domain Eukaryota; kingdom Metazoa; phylum Arthropoda; class Malacostraca; order Decapoda; family Penaeidae; genus Penaeus; species Penaeus monodon. The sequence goes on along the minus strand of NC_051393.1, from coordinate 49,098,398 downwards.
ATTGATAGATCGATAGATTGATTGATATTTATAGATAGATAAAGAGATATAGAGATCCTCATCTTTTCGTCCCCCTCTTCCTCCTCCTCCTCCTCCTCCTCCTCTTCCACATCCCTCATCCCCCCTCCCATCCTTCTCTTTCCTTCCTCCCCCCTCCTCCTCCCCCCTCCATCCCACCCATCCCTTCCTCCCCACTCCTATCCTCCTCTTTTCGTCTTCCTCCTCCTCTCCTCCTCCTCCTCCTCCTCCTCCTCCTCCTTTTTAATGCGTCCCAATTAGTTATAAAAGAAAAGCGGACACGTTGATACGGCACCCACGCCTCCTCAGCGCGGTCGAGCTTTTGATCCTCCTGTTTGTTTACCTCAGAGGTGCCCGGGTCAAAATATCCTGAGAGAGAGAGGGAGAGAGAGAGAGGGAGAGAGAGAGAGAGAGAGAGAGAGAGAGAGAGAGAGAGAGAGACAAGAAAAAGGAGAGAGAGAAAGAGAGAGAGGGGGGTAGGATAGGAGAGAGATAGGGGAGAAGAGACAGAGAAAAAAAAAGACAAACAGAGACAGACACAGACAGACAGACAGACAGATTACTCGAACAGCTCACTCCCGTACCCAGCAAGCAAAGGCAGACCTAAATCAACGCCCCCAGATCACAAGCGTTTTTTACAGCGCTATTTTTCCCTTCCCGCAACCAAGCTTCAATCTTTCACCAAATGAAGTTCATGCGCGACACAGATTAACTTTCAGAGTATGAGGAAGTGTAATAAAGTTAGGGAAATGATTTCGTACAGTAACCCCAATGAAAATTGCTGGTAAAGAAAACGCGCACTCGGGACTGGCTTATGTCACGAGCGTAATGCTATTAATAAATTCTTGAAACAGTTTTGAAATTAGACTCGTAATCTTGTTTCTCGTCTGCAAATGCGTCAAGAGAAGATGGGCCTTTGCAAGAAATTCATGATATTCCGGTGTGAACGCTACTGAGCTGTATCGTTATTCTTTTATAAAAATATAAATAAAAGTTAAATGAAAAGATTTCTTCCGAGGTAAGTATCCTTGTTGTAATTAGAGAGAGAGAGAGAGAGAGAGAGAGAGAGAGAGAGAGAGAGAGAGAGAGAGAGAGAGAGAGAGAGAGAGAGAGAGAGAGAGACAGAGAGAGAGAGAGAGAGAGAGAGAGAGAGAGAGAGAGAGAGAAAATCATTCTTTACCAGAAATGAGCAATAAAAGCGTACGTAACAAACCTCATAAAAGAATAACGAGGCAAACACAACTTATAAATAAGATCTAAAAAAGGGGGGAAGCATCGAGACAGCGCGGGCTTTTTCAAAATGTCAGAGACCGCCGATCTAAATCTTTATTGCGC
>NC_051393.1:49079545-49082045 GCF_015228065.2 Penaeus monodon | reverse complement strand
GTGCGTGTACATGTATGTGTATAGTGAGGCAACTGTGAAAGAGTTTGTGTGAGCGAGAATGAATGTGGTTACGTGTAAACATATCTATACATAGGTATTTCTAAAAATAACTCAGAAAACACATTTACATAAACAGACTTAATGGACATCACTTAACTGAAAATGTTTAATTTTTGGGAGGAATATAACATGCTAACGGACAATACTTCTAAATACTGAAATTTTACTAAAAATAAATAATAAAATATAACTGAGCAATAAGTCTTGTATTTTACTAAGAAAGTAATGAACTATACAATTCGCTTTACTGACGGTATCCTGTGACGTAATTCCATAAATTGAGTTAAAGTAAATACACAAAAATACAAAAGATGACAGCGTGTTATCCTAGCGAGTCAAACGGCCAATTTGTCAAAATTGTGCGAGGCACGACCCGATGAATATTCATATATACGGGCATTCATATACACAGAGATAAATGCATATTTGTCTATCTATCTGACAGATGTACATTTATCTATCTATCATATACCTATCTATCTGCCCGCTATCTGAGACTGATAGATATGCATAAAATTGTTCGTATATGCATGTCCGTATATATGAATATCATCCGGGTCAGGACTCGCACAATTTTAACAAACCAGTCGCATACCTACTCATTTTTTCCTGTTTCCAAACAGCTATTTAATTTTTATAGCTTTATTCTTCACGTTTTCATTGGCTGCCATCCTGCGGTGTGATTGGTTAACGTCTAATAGGTTTTTTATGATGACTTTATTTATAGGGTAAACTAGGGTAAATTCTCACATTTAACAAAACAAATTTTTTCACTGATAATGATGAAACACAATCGTCAATGCAAATATTTGAGAGTAAAGAAACCACTGAAATCACATATAATACTCCCGCATTTGTATTCTTTGGTTTGATTGTCTAAACTAGATACGGGGGGAAAAAATCCACAAAAGCGACTGTCATTTGTTTTCCCGGCCGAGCGGCCTCCCTTAGGTGCGCGTTTTCACCTTCGCCGATCCAAGTCCTTAAAGAATTCGTAAATGTTACTTATGCGCAGACGGATGTGCATTCTTCCTCTATGTTCAAGTACTGCGGTGAATGATTTGCAAACTAATTAAAGAAAACACCTGCCAGCTGAGAAGACGTTCCTTGCGCAGGTGTTTAGTCTGCTGAAGGTTCTCCTGTTTTATGTCGTGCTGTTGCTACATTGGCCTCTTTTCTACATCCTTTTTAACTGTGATCCTTGGTCTATCTACTTATTACATCCTTCCTGCATTATTAAGGGGACTAGAATAAGCAAGTCTAGTGCAGACTAAAAAATTATGAGAATTATTCCCAACAACTACGAGATTTGTGACCATAAAAAAGAACAAAAACTACTATCTCGATTCAAGAAGGAAAAGTTGTATACATACATCAAGGCCATATTTTGCGTTAAAGCAATCCGACTCTATTTCAAAGATCCAAAAGGAATTATAAAAGGAATAATTATACTAATCTTGAATATAAAGTACCTAGGTTCGCTCTAGATTATGATCATATTCATAACATATTCAAACTGATAGCCATAAGATCCCACACCCCATAGAAAATGCTGGCACCGAGTGTAGTAAGTTTACGTAATGTACCTACATTACTGAATACGCTCTCGCAATTTCTGAACAATATATTAATAAGTAATGCTATGAGTACATTAGATGCATCGCAGCTTATCCATGCCTGTGAAGTTAACAAGGGATGAAAAAGTATTATATTTACTTCGCAATTGCCATTCACTTATCTAACGCCTGGCTAGCTCTCCCAAAATAGGTGCCTTATTGGTATATTAGCAGTTCAACTGTGATATATATATGTACGGTTGATGGGAATCTCTCTCTCTCTCTCTCTCTCTCTCTCTCTCTCTCTCTCTCTCTCTCTCTCTCTCTCTCTCTCTCTCTCTCTCTCTCTCTCTCTCTCTAATATGTTTGTATTCATCAATCGGAAGGTTTATTAGGTAAGTTTTTGTGAGACTATAGAAGCCCACACATCTCTAAAACTATAGTTCCTTTAACTTGGTACAGGAAAGATCACATATTATCCCGTATAAAATAATCCAAGTTCAGATTTCAGCCTGAAAGTAATGTTAACTACGTCAGTTTTCTTTCTCAAAAAAAAAAAAAGTTTTGTCGTGACTCAAAAACAAATTGCATCATCATTGACATCTCGTACAGAAGTGGAATTTCCTATCCAACGCATTATGTTTACCTTAACGACGCCAGAGCACCTGTCGGAACCATAGTAGGAACTTGCTTGACGTCAGTGAGTTATTGGTGGAGAGATCGATTTACCTGTATGGAAATTCAAAACCGATTGGACAGGTGTTGATTTCCGTCATTCTCTCTCATTATTCGTTCATAGAGAAGTTGGCAAAGCTCAGATTTCTTCCTACTTGGACTAATGGATGGTAGAACCGGGGCCTTGCTCTGGTAATAAAGGGACTAGG
>NC_051393.1:49054545-49057045 GCF_015228065.2 Penaeus monodon | reverse complement strand
TATTTGGGGGCCCCCGGTGGCCCTTTTTTCCCCTTGGGCGGAATTTCCCTTTTGTTCCACAAGGGGGCCAAACCCGATTTCGGGGCCCCCAAGCCCGGGCGCTGTTCCTTAAAGGCCCAACCGTTTCCTTCCTGGAAGGGTTTTTGGGGCCCCAACCAGCCCCTTAAAAGGCCCCAACCCATAAAAAAAAAGAAAAGGTTCCCAAAAAGGGGTTAAAAAGGAACCCCTTAAAAGGAAGTTTTCCCCTAAAGACTATAACATAAACATAAAACAAAAATTAAATATCATTGGCCCGGGGTTTAACTTTAAACCTATAAACCAAGAAAAAAAATACATAAAAATTTTACATAATATACAAATGACATTTTGTAAAATAAAACAATAATAATAATAAGAAAATATATATAAGATAAACAATATATCCTTTAAAAAATAAACTAATAACAAAATCCCAAAACTTTATAAATACAAATATAAAAAGTAATACAAAATAACATAATAATACATATTTTACATAGGGGAAGGGGAAAATAAACGGAAATAATTAAAAAATACAATATATAATATATATACATATATATACATTTTTATACATAAAAATTCTTTATTATACAATAATACAAAATATAAAATCATATATTACATTATATACATATATATACATAAAATATACATATATATAACATATATATACATATATAACATATATATACAATATTTTCATATATAAAACATATATATACAAAATATCATATATATATACATAAAATACATTTTTTACAAAAATTATAACATTATATATATATATTCTATATATATACATATTTTATCCCAATATATATCATATATTCCATATATATCCCTATATAACAAAAATATATACATATATTACACATATATATAATATATTTTCTATATAAAACATTATATACTATATTTTACTATATTTTACATATTTTATCAATAATCCCCATTTTATATACATATATAACATATATAACATATATATATACTTTTATAAAATAAAAAAATATTATACTTTAATATATACTTTATATATAAATATAAAAATATTATACTTTATATATACATTTTAATACATAATATTACATATATAAAACATTATATACATATATATACATATATATAAAAAACATTTTTCTTTTAAAACCTTATATATAACTTATTATATCATAAAATAAAATAAATATATTATACAAAATTAAAATATAATAATATATATTTTTTATTATACATATTTTAAAAACATTTTATATCCCATATAAAAATATATATACATATATAAAACATAATTACATTTATTACATATAAAACCCTATTATATCCATATAATAAAAACTATATATCATTTTATATATTTTACATATATAACATATATATAAAAACATATATTACATATATTTTTAATATATATATACATAAAAATACCATTATATACATTATAATACATATATTTTTATCCCTAAAATTATACATATATAAAACATATATATTTATCTTTAATATATAATATAATATACTTTATAACATATATAAAAATACAAAATAAAATCCAAAAATATACATTATATCTTTTATTATACATAAAATTACATATTATCATAAAAACATATATATATCCCTTTTCTATATATAAAATAAAAAACATATATTTTACATATTTTATAAAAAGATTATTATCATATATATAACATATTTTTTATTACTTTATTAATACAAAATTTTAACAATATATACATAAATTTAAAACAATATATATACATATATTTAAAATTAATACATTTTAAAAAATATAATAAAACTATAATAAATAATACATATATATAAATATAAAAATATATATACAATATGTATATACATATTAATGATTTTATAATACTATATAACATTTTATTACTATATTACATTTATAATACTTTATTATCCCAAAATAATTTACATATATATATACATATATATAATATTTTATATCCCATATATAACAAAATTTATATATACAATATTAATAATTACATATATATACTATAATCCTTTATATATAAAAATAATAAAAATTTTAATTATACAATATTACTATATATAATATATATATCTTTATTATCCCATTTTCATATAAAATTTATAAAACAATTTTTATCCCCATATATATATACTATTAAATATAAAATTTATATATACATATATACATATATATAACAAAATATATACATTTTATTTTACATATATATTACATAAAATGCTTTATATACATATATAAAAATTTATATATATACATATACAAAATAAAATTATTATAATATATATATATATATTATGTTTTATAATATATGAAATCCATATATATGCATATAAACACACTATATATACAAACATACACACACCCACACACACACAACCACACACCACACAAAACACACACACCCCCACAACACCCAACACAATATATTATATATTTTATAATTTATATATATATATATAT
>NC_051393.1:49035492-49047992 GCF_015228065.2 Penaeus monodon | reverse complement strand
GGTGTGTTTTGTGTGTTGTTTTTGGGGGTTGTGTGGGGGTGTGTGTGTGTGTGTGTGTTGGGGGTTTTGTGTGTGTGGGTGTGTGTGTGTGTGTGTTGTGTGTGTGTGTGTGGGTGGTGTGTGTGTGTGTGGTTTTTTATATATATATATATATAATATATATTTTATATTATATATATATATATAATTTAGTGGATGTGGGTGTGTGTATGATATAATATATATAAAAATTATTTATATATTATATATATATATATTTATATATATAAAATATATATTACATACAACATACATACAATTATATATATATATAATATTATATATATTATATATATATATATATATAAAATTTTAAAATAAAATTATATATATTATATAACTACCTACAACACAACACACACGTACACACATAATAATATGTGTGTTGTGTGTGTGGTGTTGTGTGTGGTGTGTGGTGTGGTGTGGGCTTTCGCTTGTGTGCGTGTGTGTGTGTGTGTTTTGTGGTGTACATTTATAATACAAAAAAAGAGGCATATATATAAAATTAATATAATATATATATATATATATATTTATATATATATAAAATTATTTTAGATGTGTGTGTGTGTGCTATTTTTTATATTGTTTGTAGTGTGTGTTATAAATAATTATACATCAAATACATACATACATACCACACACACACACACAAAACACACACATACACACACACAACACACCACACAACAACACACACACACACACAAACACAACACACACACACATATATATAATATATTATATATATGTTTTAATATATATATATAATTTTAATTATATATATAAATTTTTAAAAAATATATATTATATATAATATATAAATTATATAATAATATTATATAATATATACACATAAACCCAAAAACCCCACACATATAAAAAAAACCCACTAAACATCCCTTACACAAAGCCACCGCTTTAATTCCACTTTATAAAAATGTTCTCTAGGCTTGGTAGTCTTCTTGAAAATGTTTCTGTAGCCGTAACCTTTAACCCCCGAGTCCCATGTTTTTTTTGGAAGAAAGGAAAACAGATCTTTCGTTTTTTGGGAAAAAGAGAGGGAGAGAGAGGAGACAGCCCGAAACAAAAAGAGAGATACAGAGAGATAGATAGATAGAAAATTAATAACTAGGAATGGTTTTTTAGATATAAAAATTAAATTGGTTTTACAATATCATTGAAATAGAATGGATATGATGAAATAATAAAATAATAATAATAATAGTAATAAATAAGAAAAAATAGGTAGTAATAAAAATTTATTTTTATTATATTAATGAAAAGAAAATAATAAAAAAAAAATAAAATAATAATAATAACAATAACAAAAACATAAAAATGATGATGATGATGAGATATGATGAAGATTGAAAAAATATAATGAGAATCTAATAATGATGGATGATGATGGTGATGATGATGGGATGATAAATAATAAAAAAAATAAAAAATAATAAAATAATGTAAATAAAAGAAAAAAATAATAATAAAAAAATAATAATAAAATAATAATATAATAATAATAAATAAAATAAAAATGATAAAAATGATAATAATAAAAATAAAAATAAAGAAAAAAAAGCTGTAAAAAGGGAAACAAAAAAATATAATGAAACCGAGAAAAAAAAAAATCAAAGAACAGAAAAAAAGATAAAACCAAATCTTTAAAATAAAAAAAAAAAAAAAAAAAAAAAAAAAAACGAAAATTAATAAAAATGAAAAAATGAAAATGGTTTACCGATGATAAAAATCTTTTCGAAAAGAAAAAAAAAAAAAAAAAGGAAAAAAAACAAGAAAAAGATCCGAAGGAGATATTTAAGAAAGATGCAAATGAGAAATACACATTAGAAAAATGCAAATTTAAATACACCACTTCCGATGTTGCAGACTTAATGTTACCCTGAACAAAATTTTTTCTTTTACATTTTCTTTTTTTTTCAGATGTTCGTTGTTTTTTTTGTTTGTCTTTCGTCTTATAAACGTTTTGTATTTTTTCTTTCCCAATTAGATCAAACAATCCAAAGTTCGATATTAAACAAACCCAAAATAAAATAAAAATAAAAAAACGAAACCATTTGATAAACAAATAACCCGAAGGATAAATTTTTTTAAAAAAAAAAAGAGAATTAAAAAACTTAAAAGGAAAAGTAAAGTTCTTAGAGAGGAAAGAAAAATACGAGGTCCACTTGTCGGAGGTAGGCGCGAGTGAGCTGGGTGAGGCGGGGGGAACGCAGCCCCGACCCCCCTTCCCCAGCAGCCTTGCGGTCGCACTGGATCGAACGTCGCTCCCTCTCGTTCCCCTTTGATCCCCTGGGAAGTTCTTGTTTGTCTGTTTCTTTTCGCTTTTCTCTCCTGTCCCCTCTCTGTCTTTCTTTTTCTCGGTGGGTTCTGCTTTTTTTTTGTTTTTCTGATTTTTCGTGGATTTTCTTTTTCTTTTTCTTTTTTTCCCAGGGTTCTGTTTCCTGTATTCGTCTGTTTCTCTCTCTCCTCCTCTCTCTCTTCTCTCTCTCTTCTTCCCTTTTTCTTATATCAGTCTTTTCTCCCCTCTCTCTCTCTCTCTCTCTCTCTCTCTCTCTCCTCTCCCCTCCTCTTCCTCTTCTCCTCTCTTTCTTTTCTTTTTCTCCTCTCCTCTCTTCTCCCTCTCTCTCTTCTCTCCTCTCTCTCTCTCTCTCTCTCTCTCTCTCTCTCTCTTTCTTTTTCTCTCTATCTCTTAATTGATTATTGATTAGGGGTTAATTGATTATTTTTTATCCCCTGGGCGTGTATTTGTGCCGCTGGTTTTTGTATTATTTTATTATATTATCAATATCATAATTGTTTATTATATTATTATATTATTATTAATTAAAATCATTACTATTTTTTTCGTATTTTCATTTTGATTATTTTTATTTTTGTTATTTATATTATTATATATCATTTTTATTTTTATCATTTTATTATTACTTTTTATTATTATTATTTTTTTATATTATTTTTTATTATTATTTTTGTTATTATTATTATTAATCATTTTATTATTATTATTTTCATTATTTTTATTTTATTATTATTATATTAATATTACCATTATTATTATCTTAAAGTTAATATATTTTTTATTATTATCATTATTATCATTATTATCATCATCAATCATCATTATTATTATCATTATTATTATTATATTAAATTTTTTATCATTATTTTAATTTTATTATTTCTAAATCAAAACATTACAGTTATTTCATTTTATTATTTTCATTATTTTTTAAATTTTTTATTTTTATGTTTTTATTAAGTACTATACTACTATACTACTATACTACTACTACTATACTATAAAAAATAATAATAAAATAATTATAAAATATTAACAATAATAATAAGATGATAATAATGATAATAAAATGCCATTATATTTTTTCTATATCGTTTTTTATTTTTAGCATTTCTATTGTTATTATCCTATTTTATTTCATATAAAGTATAGATTTGTATTATATAAAAAATTAATATAAATTTTAATATATATATATATATTAATATTTTATATATATATACATATGTATACAATTATTGATATTATTTTATATTATATTATATATAAATTTTTAAAAATTAAAATATATAATATATATATATATTATATATATATATATATATACATCAGCGTATAAACCCATTATAATGGATTATTGATACCATATTATATAATTTTATCATATAACCATAATTAAACCCAAATAGAAAAATAATAAAAAATCGGTGAAAATAAGAAGAAATTATATTAAAGATATAGGAAAGTTTAACCAGTCGCCATGTTTTTTTTTTCTGTTTTTTTTTTTTTCTGTTTTGTTTTGATGTTTGTTTTCTTTTTTGTTTTGTTTTGTTTTGATTTTTCTTTGTTTCTGTTTTTTTATTTTATTTATTTATTTTCTCTGTTTTGGTTGTTGCTGTTTTTGTTGTTGTTGTTTTTTTTCGTTTTGTTTTTGTTCTATTGTTTTGTTGTTATTTTGCGTTGTTGTTTTTTGTGTTGTTTTCTTTGCTTTGTTGTTGTTTTTTTATATTGTTTGTTTATTTTTTTGTTTTTTTTTATTGTTTTTTCGGTTTTGTTTTGCTTGGGCTTTATTTGTTTTGATTTTTTTTTATGTTTTTGTTTTGTTTTTTTTTTTTTGTTGTTGTCGTTGGTTTATTTTTGTTTTGCTTTTTTTCCTTTTTTGTTTTTTTTCTTATATTTTTGTTTTACTTTTGTTTTTGTTTGTTGTTGGCGGTGGTGTTTTAGCGTTTTTTGTTGTTATTGTTTTGTTTGTTTTTGTTTTTGCTTAGTGTTTGTTTTGTCCTTGTTTAGTGGTGATGGCGGTATTTTTGTGTGTCTTTGTTTCTGTTTTGTGTTGGTTTTCCTTGTTTTACGGTGGTGAGGGTTTTTCTATTTTGTTTTGTTTGTCTTTGTTGTTTTGTTGGGGTTTGTGGCGATTTTGTTTTTTTATTTTGCCTTGTTTTAATGTTTTGTTTTGTCTTTCTTATCGTGTTTTCATTTGTTTTTGTTTTGTTGGTGTTTTTTTTTTGTTTGTGTTGTTTTTGTTGTTTGTTGGTGTTGTTTTTTTTTTTTTTTTGCTTTGCTTTGTTTTCTATTTTTTTTTGTTATTTTGTTGTTTGTATTTTGTTTTTACTGTTTTTTTTTATGTTGTTATTGTTGTTATTGTGATACTTGTTGTGTTCTCATCTATTTCTAAGTATCAGTATTTTAACGCAATGACTAACCATCCCAAAAAGGGAAAATCATTCATTCTAATGATTTGGGGAGAAACAGAAATGAAAATTTGCCCATCTTTCACTTAGATTCGCCGGGAAGAGGAGGAGGTTCTTCAAGAGCTCGAACACAATTGCGGTTCGTTCACGTGAATCGCTAGCACTATTGAACGCAACGCGAGGGTCTTCGAACTCACAAAATCTTTATCGCTTGGTTTTTGGGCAGGGATGAACGACCCTTTTGTAATGATAGACTAAGGCGAGTCGTATATGTAACGACCCTTTCCCTTTTTTAACGATACGTAGCGAGGAGTCGTAAGGTAAACATCGAGGCGGTGATATAGCATTTAATTCGATTTGTTTCGATTTGATCCCATTGAGAGCAGATCAGAGGGGTTCCAATACCAGAGTCGTAAATAGATGCTTCGGGGAGGATAGAGTGTTTGTATAAGGACTATAAACATGTCCTATAAATACGAGAACGAGTGTGTGGGTGAATGGGATGCGTGAAAGCCATTGAGCTTATTTTGCATAAAACAGGCTCTTCAATTACACGCTGAAGCCCGCTATCTTTTGAGACGATGCCAAGACGGAATTCTGAGTAAGCATGTGTTCGGAAGATTCCTTAGGAATGGTTCGTAAACGTGTGTGTTACGGTGTCGCATTTCTGTACTTTTTCTCCTCTTTCTCTCTCTCTTTCATTCTTTTGTTGTTTTATTTCGGTTTTGTTACATTTTCTTTTTTTTATTATGCTGCTATGTGTGTTTGTTTGTATAAATGAATTCTTTTTTGCTGTTTATCTACCTTTTATGTAATCTTTCCGTTCTTTTGAAAGAGTAAATTCTTATCAAATGTTTTCGGTTGTTTTCATAGATAGTGTTGACCTTTTTTCAAACTTGCATATTGTTCACTGAATTATAAAAAATGCTTTTTATGTTAAACTAAGGTGTAGGAACAAAAAAGACGGGTTTATAATATATGTGAAATACAGGTTATATTTGAATACTTAACACTCTGTTCACGGATGGCCTATTTTTAGGACATATATATTTTATAATTATATTTTCCTGTACATTCATAAGCAGAGTTAAAAACAAAAGAAACGGTATTTTCTATAAAAGCTCCAAAAATAATAACGTAAGTACCATCTTAACGTTTTTGTTCTTTCTTTCTTTTTAATTTCATGGAAGTAATTTCTTCTCAGCTTTGTAATCTGAAGTAACCAATTTGAAAAAGTTGCAACAAGAAACAAGTTGAGAGGACTAACAAAAGCCAGAAAGTATCAAGGGAGGTGGTAGTTTCTTCCACATTTGACTTGTGTTGAACTTACTGCTTGAAGCATGGTTCCACAGCTCAATTATGAAAGGAATTGCATTATATTTTGGTGAGTTTTGTAAGATTGACAAAAAACGGTTGTTGAAATTAGGTATCATAATGATAACCATTAGAATAACAAAACGCACACTAGCAATGGTATGATACCAATCTGTTTTGAGTAATAATTCATATATGTAAATTTAGGCAAACTTTATTATGACGTTCCCCGAGAGAATATAAATACCAGGCGTTTGTTTTTTTTTTTTTTTTCCAAAAACTTCAAAGGTCCAACAACCCACGTTTCAATTAACCCGAAAACATCGACCCAGCAAAACTGACAGTCAAATACACGATCTGCAAGATTACGGATGAAAAATCTCGAATGCTGACCTCATAACATACACGATAAGGCTTATTGCATCAGCAAATGTCTTAAAAATCACATGATGAGTACCGTAAAAGGAGGGGCATCACGTGTCATACTTATAGAAGATTTATTGGTAAATTTAGACGAGAAACATGTGCTACCATTTTTTTCTCTCTTGGTTTTAATGTCTATTAGGTACGCAAACTAAAGCATATCTGGCACATTAATAAGCCACATAATAGACCGTAGACTTATTTTTGCAATGCTCTTCCCAAAAACTCTTCATTTCAGTTTATCCAATCCCAGGCTCTAATTAGCAGCAGAGGGTACTTAGAATCGGCGATTAAAATCCATTTATATTTTCAGGTGTGCTATATATCACGTGATGCAATTAATCCTTTCATTTGAGTTTATTGGATCTATACTGTTCCACTTTGTAAGCACTGTGCCTTGATATTTAGATTTTGGATACTAATACCATGGTAATCAGATGATACAGGATACCTGATACATTGGCTCTAACAAAACACCAAATCTCTCTATCTCTTGTCTTTCTTTCTATACATATCATGGCATCTGCCTATCCATCCATATATCCTACATCTCCCTAATCTCATCATATCTATCATATATAACCCACTCCGTTTATTATGTTCTCCCCCCTAGTCTGTCTTTCTACAGTTCTATGCATCATATAAATACCATCTTAATCTATTCTCTCTCTCTCTCTCTCTTTCTCTCTTCTCTTCTCTCTCGTCTCTCTCCCTCCCCCCCCCCCCCCCCCCCCCCCCCCCCCCCCCCCCCCCCTCCCCACCCCCCCCCCCACCCCCCACCCCCCCCCCCTCTCCTCTCTCTCTCTCTCTCTCTCTCTCTCTCTCTCTCTTCTAGCATTGTCTTTATATCTATTATTTATCTAATCAATCTCTCTATCTATTATCTATCTATCTAGCTGTCTATCTCTCTGCTCTCTGTTCTATCTATCATCTATTCTCTATCTCTCTATCTATCTATCTCTCTATTTATCTATCATCTATCTATCTATCTAATATCTATCTATATATATATATATATATATATATTATAGATGTGTGTGTGTGTGTGTGTGTGTGTGTGTGTGTGTGTGTGTGTGTGTGTGGTATGTGTGTGTGTGTGTATGTGTGTTTGGTGGGGTATTAATCATCTCTCTGTTATTTCTCGATTACCTCTCTCCTAATCTATCATCTATCTATTATCATAAATTACTAGAAAAATACTCCAAAATGGTCGTCAAAAATAGGAAGGTCTCACCCCTTAACATTTGCCCCACACTGAATGCCCGATCCTCGATTTCATTTTTTTTTTTATGAGATAATACTTCCTACATTAGCATAGTCTTGCGTACATGACTCCACACTTTCCGAAATTCTCAGCTGTGTTTCATTTAAGTGCAGCCAATTTGGATGTTGATGGCCTTTTTCATATGGTTATTATTATTAGCATTAATTAATATCGTGTATTCACTATTGTGATTATCATTATATCTTTATTCAGTATCATCATCTTTGTATGATCATTATTGTTGTAACTGGCGTTATTATTACATGATAAATATTGTTACTGCATTGTTATATTATTAATATCATCATCAGCAGTGAAGTTGTTGTGTTGCTGCTGTTGTTATTATTATCATTATATTATCATATTCTACTACTATTATCATTATCATTGTCATATTATGTATATTATTTTTATTATTAGTATTCGTATTAGTATTAGTTTATTATCATTATTATCATTATTATTTTATTATCATTATTATTATCATATTATTATATTATTATTATATAATATTAGTATTATTATCATATTATTATTATTATTATTATTATATTATTATTATTATGATTATTATTATATACATTATTTTATTATCATCATGATTATTAGTACTATTATATTATCATCATTAGTACATCTTAGTTATTTTATCATTATTAGAGTATCTTCATTATCGTCTTGTTATTTTCAATAGCTTATTATCATCATAATCATTATTAATGTTAATAGTAGTATCACGATGATACTGATGCGTGCACGTGCCCAAATAAACTTCATATTATTTATCTCTCTAGAACGATATTCTAAATCTATATATTTTTAATATTATCTTATTGTTGTTTTATTATTTTTCTTCCTATTATGATCACGTTATCATTATCTCATTTTTCTTCGAGGCAATAACAATGCACTGGTGTAGTTAGCGCCAATTTATAAACACTAGCAGAAGGGGGGGGGGGCGGGAGGAATAAAGAAGAGATAGAGGTGAGAGGTAACGAAGGGAAGGAAGAGGAGGAAAGGGGGAAGAAGCAGATGTTGAACTTAAGTAGGAATGGGGGTGCCGAAGTTAAGACGATTATGGGAGAGAGCAAGGTCGAGAGGAGGACCTAGCCTAGGCAGTGCCGGTCCCGAAGCCCGGATAGATAGAGGGGGTGGGGTCAGAAGGGCACCGGCCATAAAAAATATATCTGCCAGAACCTGATCATAGTGACTCATTAAAGAATGGGACAAAAAGCGTATAGATAAGAAGAAAGAAGAGAAGAAGAAGAAGAAGAAGAGAGAAGCAAGAAGACAAAGGAAGCAAAAGAAGGAGAAAAAAGAGAAGGAGAAGAGAAGAAGAAGAAGAAGATAGATCAGAAAGGTAAAAGAGAAGGATAGGGGAAGGGAAAAAAGGGGAGAAGAAAGCAAAGGAAGAGAGGAGAGAAGAAAGAGAGAAAGAAAATATCTTCTTTTTATTTCTTTTTTTCTCTGTTCTTAGATTTCCCGGTCGCACTGGTGTATATCGATTATCATTATTCTTATCTATAATTATTGTTATTATCATTACTATTATATACCATATCCCCTATTTATCATCATTACTCCCCTATGCTGATTATTCATTTTTGCTATAATTATCATCATCATATATCATCCTCATCATAATCATATTGATTAATTATTACATACTATTATTATGGCTATCAATCACTATATCGTTATCATTATCAGTATCATTATCATCATATCTCATCATTATTTTCACATTATCAGTATCATCATACCACCATTACATTTCATTATTATTATTATCCTCATTATCATTTCATCATCATTATCATTACATTATTAACCATCATAATCTGTCACTATATAATCATCATTATACAATATAATCATTGTTATTATAATCGCCATTATAATTATCATTATTCATCAATCAATAATATCATCATTAGTATCATCAGACATCATTACTATAATCAGCATGATCATTATCGTATTATCATTATTATGATTTACATCATAAATCGTTATTTTCAATAAGCCATAAGGGTGATGAAATTTCAGACTATAAAATAATAGCTATGGCGTTCTTAACGAGCCATAAATATTTATTAATGTTTATAAATTGAGGGCCTATGCCAGTAGTTAAAATATATTATCCGGTACGTGAATTATGCTCGTTTGAATAATCTTCACATCTGTGTTTTAGGACTCACCTCTGTAATCAATATTGCACCGATAGCAGCACTGCGTTCTTTTTTAAGTATTTAAGGATAAATGATAATCACGATGATATTAAACGCTGTTATGACATTAAGTAAGGTTTATACGTTGGGTGCATTTGGCTATAAGCTCTGATGTTTTATTAAAGGAGAATTACTTACTTATGCTATAGAAAAAATGGATGTTGAAGAATTCGCAGTGCAAGATATGCACCTTGATTTCAATATTACTGAAGGCGGGCCTACAGAATCGTTAACTATAAAATTACATCAAAGAATATACCATAATCGAATAACTACCCTACGGAGATAATGGCAATCTATTTGGGACATTAGAGGGGAAAAAATATTCTCCTAAAGGAGTCATATAAAAAGGATAAAGTGATAAGGCATACATATCATGCATAGTGCATTTCATCCCAGTGTTTTGTGCGTTGTGGCTGCAACAAATTGTGGAATTATGGAAAAGAAAGAGTACGAAAGAGAGGGGAAGCATGGAGATAGGGGCGCGGAAGGTAGAGAAAATACATAAGGAAAAAAGAAAAAAGGTGAACAGGGGAGAAGATAACGAGACTGACTAGCAGACAGACAGACAAGTAGACTGACATGCAAATAGGAGAGAGAGGATGGTTTACTATTTAGAAATATATTAATCATATGGTCACACTATCACACAAAAATGCATATATGTATAGATATATATATAATATATATATATCTATATATATCATATATAATATAATATATATATTAAATATGGTGTGTGTGTGTGTGTGGGTGTTGTGTGTGGTGTGGTGTGTACACTACGATATATATATAATCTATATATAATATATATATATATATATAATATTATATAATATATATATAATTATATATATACACATGTGTGTATGTGTGTGTGTGTGTGTGGTATGGTATAATATATACATATTATATATATATATATAATATATATTTTATATAAATATATAAAATTTATATTTTAAAAATTTATTTTTTTTTTTTAAATAAAATACTATAATATTTTATTTTTTTTTAAAAAAAATATATATAAAAATAAAAAAAATTATATTATATATAAAAATTTTTATATATATAATATATATTTTATATAAAAATATATTTTAAAATTTAATAAAATAAAAAATATATATAATTATTATATATAATATATATAATATAATGTAAATATAATATATATATATATATATATATATATATATAATATATATACACATGTGTGTGTGTGGTGTGTGTGTGGGGTGTGTAGTATGTGTTATATATATACATATATAATATATTATATAAATATATAATATATATATATATAAAATATATGTATAATTTTTATATATATATAATATATATATAATAATTTTTTATAATTTTTTTGGGGTGGGGTATGTGTTCTATTTTCATATTGTTGTTATCTATCATTTCTTATTTCTCTATTTCTATTCACTTTTATCTTTTATCTATCATCTATCTATCTATCTATAAACATATATATATATTATATATAATATATATATATTTTAATAAATATATATATTTTTAAAATTTGTGTGTGTGTGTATGGGTGTGTGGGTGGGTTGGTGGTGAGGGGTTGTGTGGTGTGTGTGTGTGTGTTTTGGGGTGTTATATATATATATTATATATAATATATTATATTTTATATTATTATATATATATTATATATATACAAAAAATTGTGTGTGTTGTGTGTTGTATGTATATGTGAAATATATTTAATCATATATATATATTATATATATATATATATATTTATTATTTTTATATTTACACATATATACATACATACAACTACACACACATAGTATGTATATATTTTAAAATATATATATTTATATATAAAATTATATAAAGTATATATTATATATATATTTACACACCACACCCACACGCACTCACCCCCCACCACACACACACACGCACACCCCCACACACCACACTACCACACACACAGATATTAATATATTATTTTTTAATATTATATATATATATATATATATATATTATATATAATGTTATATAGATAATAGATAGAAGATAGATAATAGATAGATAGATAATAGAAGATAGAAAAATGGGAAAAAATAGATGATATAATACAGATATAAATAGATACACATACACACACACAAATATATATATATTTTAATATTATATATAAAATAAAATTTTAAAATAATAATATAACATATATATATATTATTATAAAATTAATAATATTATATATATATATATTGTTATAATTACACTACTAAAACACACACACACACACCACACACACCACTGTGATATTATATATATATATATATATATATTATATATATATATTTATATTTTTTTTAATATATATAATATTTTTAAATATATATATATATATTTTTATATATATATATATATATATATATATATATATAAAATAATGATATGTAATATATATAAACATACACACACACACACAAAAACCATACACACATTGTATATAT
>NC_051393.1:49010604-49025604 GCF_015228065.2 Penaeus monodon | reverse complement strand
TAAAAAAATTATCCAAAACCACAAGTTCTCGTGTTTATTTATTTGTAAAAATTGATCGCTTTTTTGTGGCTTAATTTAGCTTTTTTTTCTTCTTTTTACTTAGTTACTTATAAATGACTTTGTATTTTGCAGGAAGGCGAAGGAGAAACGTTTTATCCTGAGAAAACAGCAACAGGAAGTGCCTGCTTGCTGGTTAGTGACGAAATTCTGAATTATATATTATTCTCTCAATTAATTTCTTATCTTTCGTTTATTATACTTTTTATTAAGAACTCGTATCTGTTTTCGTTTCCTTATCGCTCTGTGTCAAATTTTAATTATACGGAGAAGAGGAAATTGCGGGACTTATTAACGCGCAATGTCAATATCTCCTTATAACATTCACTGAGTAAGTCACAAAGCTTACATCGAAGGTAATCTTGGTTCTGCTGACCATTAGAGGTATGAAAGATGATAAATATATCACACAAACTCTAATTATGATGTAAAATAGTGACATAGTTCTTAAACCTTGGACCGCATCCATCTGAGATAAAGTCCCGCGGTAATTTTTCGGAATACTTTTGCTTAACCGATTAAGACGATATTGGTATTGATGGATTCCTCTCAACTTCTACTATCCAAATATATTGAAATTATGCTGTAGACTATCCAAATATATTGAAATTATGCCATAGACTATCCAAATATATTGAAATTATGCCGTAGACTATCCAAATATATTGAAATTATGCCGTCAACCCCCCCCCCCCCCCGTCAACAAAAATCTTGGCCCTAATAACAGGGAAGGGCATGAAAGGTAACAGGGAATTTGTGGGGAAGAAATTAATAAAATGCACAGAATCAGTCACTATAGCGTGTAATACAGGGTCTGTCCCCTATGCAACTCCTCTCCTGTGGGGCTGCCACCCCCCAGCCCCCCCAATGAAAGACAAAGAATCCTCCACATGTTCACAACAGGGTAGAGTATGACTGGCGAGATTACCAGTCCTGCATTCTCCATGGTCTTCATGCCTTCGGTGCTTAAGCAAAGACCAACATACCTATGCTGCTTATATTCAATGAATTAAAGCTGGCTCATTCAATGGAGATCACTAGCGTAGTTCTGCAAGCTATAACCTACCAAAAAATACATGATAGAGGTTTTTTATTTTTTCCTTGAAGCACGGAGGCTATGGTAAGCACTTTAGTCACTGAGTGGATCTTTGAGGAGAGATTTTAGCTTCACATTCTGCAGATTGTTACAGTGTGTTTTCTCAAGGCATTACCTTAGTTTTTCTCTATCCCCACAGTCCTTGTTTAAAGATATACCAATGATGATAATATTGATAAAGAAAGGTAATACAAGCGGTAAAATTAACAAAGACAGAGAGGACATAAGAAATTTGAATATAATTATTATTCCTTCATTGTTGCTATGAGTTGTCTGATCACATGGAAGTCAACCAATTGCAAATCTAGATTTTTAGGCCCATAAGCAAAAACACAACAAATTTCATCCTGTTATATATAAAATGTTGAAACATTAGGTAACCCATTGTAATCCATAACCTATAGTACTGCCATTCTCTACAACCTGTAAGGCTATTACATGTATACTGCCATATCTATACTATGAAACATTAGTCTAGAAATTGTTAATATTCTGTCTGTTCACCTGTTTTGGGTTATTCTTTGATATGAATCTTTCCTACTCTTGTTTTGGGTTATTCTTTGATATGAATCTTTCCTACTCTTGTTAAGATAGTTAGCAAATTATTTCTTCACTGGTATTCGTTGTCATAGTAAATTGTTTTGTTTCTTTTGTCATGTCTTTATTATGTCAGAGTAGTTAGGTCACATTAAGTAATTGACTGATTTAGATCTCTCTCTCTCTCTCTCTCTCTCTCTCTCTCTCTCTCTCTCTCTCTCTCTCTCTCTCTCTCCTTTATTTTTTATTTTCTTATCTTTGTGTATTTTCTCTTTTCTTTTCTTTTCTTCCTTCTCTCTCTCTCTCTCTCTCTCTCTCTCTCTCTCTCTCTCTCTCTCTCTCTCTCTCTCTCTCTCTCTCTCTCTCTCTCTCTCATTTCTTTTCTATCCCTCCCCTCCCCCTCCATCTTTCTCTCTGTATTATTCACATTCATATTTCATTTGACTTTCTCTTTTTGCAAGTCAAGTAAGTCTAAGTTTTGCTTATATTTGCAGACACCCTGCTGGCAACTATTATGAGCAACAATCCCAATAGCAATCAGAAGTCACAAGCCTTGGCACCCGGCAGTATTCTAACCGTCAACACAACTCGCACTCGGGGGACCAAGTTTTTGCTGAACCAGATGCTCCTTGAAAAGCAACAGAAGGAGCAGCACAATAGCCAGGCCACGCCCCCAGGCACGAGGATATCAACCCCAGTCTACGCTTGCAGTCCAGTAACGCGGTTCATCAAAATTGTGCCACCTGTCAATCCCCCAGAGAATTGTAACATTGTCTTACCCAAGAAGAAGAAGAGGAAGAAAGCCATCACACTCACTCAACACCTCGTGGAGATTGATCCAGTGCAGAACAGGGAAGACCCGGAGAAGGATCCCGTGCATAGCAAAGAACCACTGGTGGAGGAGGTCGTAGAAAAGGAGAATTCAGAAGAGCTCAACAATTCCCTTTTGTTACCATTTGGCCGGAGAAAAAAGAGGAAGAGGAAACGCAAGAAGAAAGATTGCGCCCTGGAGTCACCCACAGGGGATGAAGCCAATGAAGTCAACATGGATGAATCTAGAGATATTATAGCAGTAGACATGGAGGTAGAAGAAGGAGAGGATGCTCCTGAGGAGCACACAGAGAACATAAGAGTGCCCCTACACTATGAATCCAAAGACACAAAAGGGAAAAACAAAAGTAC
Organism: Penaeus monodon; assembly: GCF_015228065.2. Classification (NCBI taxonomy): domain Eukaryota; kingdom Metazoa; phylum Arthropoda; class Malacostraca; order Decapoda; family Penaeidae; genus Penaeus; species Penaeus monodon. The sequence continues at coordinate 49,022,732 of NC_051393.1, read as the reverse complement.
AAAAAATATTCTCCAAAGGCAAATCCCTCATAACATACCTACTAATAAATCACATTCCTCCCATAGTCCTAAGAATATTACACCTAGTCTCCCACAGCCTTCCACAACTAAGGCTGTGCCTCTCACTCAGGTTGACTCTAGTTTGAGCTCCCAGAATTCCTCCGAAATACAATCCACCTCATCCCCGAGCAGCATAGTCTTGTCTTCGGACACCCCACCCCCTGAGGTCACAAAAGGAAGCAGCAGTACCTCAGAGTTATCCACCGGTACTCAAACACAAGCCATTTTCCAGAACAAAGAATATCAAGGGCATGGCTCAGCGCGGAAGAGAGATACTGATGTTCCCTCACTTCCAAGTCCTGAGGTCTTGGTGTATTGTTCTGGTAGTGAGTCAGATAACCCTGAACACGGGTCATCAGTAAAAACCTCTAAACATATTCCAGAAAGAAAAAGAACTGTCACAAGAAAGGAGAGCAAGAAATCTCAGTCACCTAAAAGAAGAAAAGAAGCTACAAATGATGCAGCGCAGAATGTGATAACTGTAAATATAGACGAGTCCTCACCTGAGGAACAGCATCAAAAAGATTTAGCATCACTGAATACTAAGTCAGTAGTACCTGTAGACAAAAATACACTTACAAGAAAAATAACCACCAGTCAGGCCAGAACAGCAGTAGACACAAACACACCCAAGATGAAACCAGAGTCGAGTGTGTGGAAGGCAACCAGATCAGCTCTAACCACTCCATCACAGATGTCTCAGCCTTTTCCCGAGATATCTCCTTGCAGTGAAGCAGAATCCTCTCCACTTCTGCCTGCATCTCAGAACAGTGCCTTCCAGGTAAACCTATCTCTGGGATTTATTGAGCAGTTGCAGTTGAGTAAATGTAATATGGAGTGTAACATTACTTCTCAGTGAGCTAATATCTAACACTGTCTGAGGATTACCTAGCCTTGGATGAGGTTCATTTTTGTTGTTTAGTAAAACTACTTTATTGGCAGATTGTTAGTTAAGTATCAAGAGCTTTCATAACTTTCAGTTACCCTGTACCACTAGAGTTTCTATAAATGTGTAAAGTCAATATGGTTCCTCAATTTTATTTTGAGTTATTTTTGACTTCCTCATTTTTAAAAAATGGTATACTATGTTAATAGTACTTGCTTCACATTGTAATTGTAAAGGATTAAAAGAAATAATGATTGAAAACAAGTGATATCTTTTTCTTTTACAGACACCAAGAACTAGAGGAAAATTAACCAAACTCAGCCTAAGTCAGAGGAAGAAGATTCCCGATATTTTGTCACAGGCTAGTGGAAGCCCAGCTCTAGCTAAGGTCAAAAGAAAACTTGATCGCCCTACACCACTTAATGTCTCAGAAGGTTTCATGCCATCTTGCTCCCCTGAATCAGAAAGTAGTGAGGTTGGCCAATCTGTTGGAAGTAAAAAGTTACGAGTCAGATTCTGGGAAAAAGATGATGATGATGAAGACGTGTGCGTGCTGAAGTTACATGCTGAGCCTCCTGCAGTAGATGATGTGTCTTCCATGTCTCTTTTAGGAACAATCCCAGAAACCAGCCATGATATGAGCACTGTTGCAACAACCACAGTTCCCCAGATTTTCCAGCCTAGGTATACATCTACACAGATAGAAAGACAAAAGAAGAAAATTGCCCAAGAAGCTCATAAAGGGGAAGAGACAGTTAAAGTGAAAGAAACACATCCTCGCAACATCATACCTGAAACGTCCGAGTCGTCAGAACAGGCAAGCTCCTCCTCATCACTCACAGAAATGCCTAAGATAAGTCCTGACATGAAAAAGAGCAAGAAGGAGGAACCCAGGAACATCAGGCTCAGGTCTGCCTCCATAAAAGAAAGAGCTAGTGCCAAGGAGACAGCAGAAAAGAAAGGCACTGAGAGTGCATGTCTCGAGGGAGATTCCCAGAGCAAGAACTCGTCCGAGTCCTCTGAGCTCTCCCGAACCTCTGAGAATCCATCAACAGATTCCTCGGCCAGCACAGAGATGCTCCGTCCTGTTGGCAAGACATGCCTGCAGAGCATTGTTTATGTGAGTTTGTAATTTCTTTATAAGCATTCAGGTATATTGTGTATACTGAACATTGCCCTAGATATCACCATTTTGTTTTTACATCTTGAGAAAAAATTAACAAGTAAAATTAAACCAGACTTGCAAACAGTCCAGTTTTCATGTACCCCTGTACGGGATAGAGGAAATAATGTTGAATCTATGCTACTTTTATCAGGGGCATAAACAAATTCACTCTCTCTTTCTTGCTTTCTCTTTCTCTCTCTTTCTCTCTCTCTCTCTCTCTCTCTCTCTCTCTCTCTCTCTCTCTCTCTCTCTCTCTCTCTCTCTCTCTCTCTCTCTCTCTCTCTCTCTCTCTCTCTCTCTCTCTCTCTCTCTCTCTCTCTCTCTCTCTCTCTCTCTCTCTCTCTCTCTCTCTCCATTGAAGACACATGCATTCTAAAAGCACATCTTCTGCAAATTTAGGTTCTGCAGACACACTTCGGAGGTACACTGACGGAGAGCTTCAACGTGTTACATCGAAATAGCTTCAACCTGCTCACATCAATTATGGAGCTTCAGTCCTTGCATCCTGAGGTGGAGGACGCTCTCTATGGGGATGAGGAAGAGGAAGAGGAAGATTTGAACTGAGGACGTGAAGTTGGGTATTGAGTTATGCTGTTATGAAAAGTGCAATTAAAAGAGCACTCCTAATTTCTTGGCATTTTTATTTTGACACGTTTGAGACTTTACTGAAGTTTTGGATATTTTTGTCTCTGTATTTGTTTTGAAATATAAAATATTGCTTTGTTAAATTTGTGAAATATAATTGTTAGTGAATAAATTCGTGGAATATGTATTAGTAAATTATGAAAGATGAAAAGAAAGAAATCAGATCAGCAGAAAGAGATGATTAGCATAATGTAAATGTACTTTACATTGAGATTATTTATCTTAGACTATGATATTATATTGTGTAATGATTTTCAGTGGTACATACAGTCAAAAGGAAATTATTGAGATGTTATGATATTTGTAAATTTATTGCAGTGATATTAGTGATTTCAAAAGTAGAAAACAGGCGTTGAAAATGTTTTATAGAGCAAGCATTTCATAATTAAGTTTCATATCATTATGCATATTTTTACCAATACACTCACACCTACCTTCCTTCTACATTCCTTCCCTGTAAATGTTACTCTCTCTTGTTTCACTGACATTTATTTATTTTCATTTCTTTCTGCCTTCAAGTTTTATTTATATTGTATTTACATGCTGGCATGTAAGAAAATGTATTTAGTTTTTGTTTACATTTTCTGAACAGGACAGACATCATTCTTCTTCACATAGCCAGTGATATAGAATTCAAAAGCTCAAAAGACACCATTAATATCATATGGTTTGTATAAAGAAAGAGTAAATTAGGTTATTTGCAGCATCACAATCAATAGATCATTTTTATTTTAGCAATTAGTGAGTCTGAATGCTTTTGGTGGCTGGTATCACAAAAGTCATATTGGTCCTTGATTTAAATAATTGCCTTAAGGAACACTACAGCTTTTAAACCCAATGTTTCTGGGGATGTGTGATGTCTCCCCCCCCCCCATGTGTGCATATATGGTGTGTGTGTGTGTGTGTGTGTGTGTGTGTGTGTGCGTGCGTGTGTGTATGCGTGCGTGCGTGCCTGCGTGCATGTGTGCGTGCGTGCGTGTGTTTGTGTGTGTGTGTGTGTGTGTGTGTGTGTGTGTGTGTGTGTGTGTGTGTGTGTGTGTGTGTGTGTGTGTGTGTGTGTGTGTGTGTGTGTGTGTGTGAGAGTGAAGTGTATTTACACATGATGGCACCAATGACTTATATAACCAACCTGATTTCCCATCCTTAAAATCAAGGTAAAGGGTAAACAGGGGAGATAGGAAGGACTAGTAACTCTCCTTGGTGAGTAAGTACTTGTCGAGCCATCTGTGCGTAACCACAATTAAATAAACTGAACTCACAACAGCCATGGCATCCTGAATGGCAATGGGTTAAGAATGAACTGAACATAGTGAACTAAATTATGGTAATTTTCTTGATTTGGTGTTGGAGTGAAGTTTTGCAAGTTCCTTGGTTTTGGATGAAGGTGTATCCAAGGTGAGGGAAGTATTTGTGCTATATTGTATTAAATCAGACTTCGTTTTCTAAAGACTCAAATTATGAATTCTTATAGCTTTTTTTTTTTTTCTCTCTCTCTCTCCTTTTTCTTTGATTTTATGAAGAGAGTGAATAACTCACTATTGATATCAAGCCGTGTTTACATATATTTGTGTTTGTCTTCCTAACACTGGATTTTATATTTGTTACTGATATATAATAATTTAGTGGGTATATACTGTCCAGATAATTTATTCTTATTATGCATTGTATTGTAACATTGCTCTTATGTTGTTGCTATTGGTTGTCATTTTTTTGTGTATTAAAGATCATATTTTTTCCCATTACTATTTTTTTTTCTAAATTATTTACTAATTTATTAACTTATTTTCATAAGTTTTCCTATTCCATGCACTGTTAAGTCTTGTGTCTCATATCTTATATCTCTTGTTATGGTTTGTTTGTTGGTTGTTATTCATCCATGTATACTTTCTTTTTCCACCTAAAATAATGCTTTTCTTTTTTGACTTCGGCCTTGTGGCACTACCAAATATCTTGGTTAATTTCTCTATGCAATTTCTGCACTTGTCTGCAATTATCAGTCATGTGAATTATTGTTTTTATTACTATGAGGATGAAATATTAATCATCATAGTCATATTTTTTTATGATTACATGTATAGTTATAATATACCATTAATGTTGTTATTGATTTATTAATATTTGGTTGCCGTTTATATATATATATATATATATATATATATATATATATATATATATATATATATATATATATATATATATATATATATATATATATTATATAATTTTTTTTTTTTGTGTGTGTGTGTGTGTGTGTGTGTGTGTGTGTGTGTGTGTGTGTGTGTGTGCGGCGGCGTGCGTGCGTGCGAGCGAGCGAGCGAGCGAGCGTGTGTGTGTGTGTGTGTGTGTGTGTGTTGTGTGTGTGTGTGTGTGTGTGTGTGTGTGTGTGTGTGTGTGTGTGTGTGTTTGTGAGTGTGTGTGTGTGTGTGTGTGTGTGTGTGTGTGTGTGTGCGTGTGCGTGTGCGTGTGTGCACACGCTTCTTTAATTCAGTAATGCACAAACTGAATTACTTAAGTACATAATTTATTAATGTAAATAACAATGCAAATCAGATTGGATATATTTTTGTAAATTGTTGGTGGATATCATATTTTGTAATTACCCTTATACAGAGAGATTAACAGAATTCTAAATAAACTTATTATGCAGTAGTCCATGGCTATGCAAGTTATCTACTATTTTATTGACATTCTCCAATTCATAAACTGTACCCATATACAAACAATTCTTCATATTAATGTTTGTGGTCAGGAAAAACAAAACCACAATGCCGTGTAGAAATACAGGGATATTCACATCTTCCACATTTCGTATTAGTTTTATTGCAAAATTCCATTTACATACAAAGCCTATTAATATCTGAAAGTTATGTCAGTTTCAGAACATTAATGAAGACAAGTGAAGGAACATTTTCACCATCACTCATTCTTTGATGCTTCTTGTTCAGTGAGTCTTCACCATCTATATTATTATTATTTCTACTTTTCACTGTACAAAATCATTTCAGATTTTAGAAAAGAAGTGCAATATTGTTACTACATATTTGACACCACTTTCTCATCATTTAACCAATGGCTATAGTAAGACTTGAACAACCCTCACTCCTTATCTAAGCTACATAGATCTTGCCCTAAGGAACCCTAGGGCATGTTATGACTGACAAGACAGCCCATTGATGCCTCAGGTGACCATTCCCTCAATGGAACCGAAGGGAAAGAAATGAGGTCTTAACACACTCTATTCCAGGTGTCTGGTTTAACACACATGGCAGAGGGTGATGGCAGCATTGAGACAAAAAACCATCTGTTTTTATTTTATTTTATTTTTTTATGAAACTCTTTTGTCTCTCTTAATATACCATATAATTATACCTAAAGATGAACACTTGAGATCCTGTTATTTTAACAGAGTCAAAAGTGCTGTGCTGGCTTATCAAGGAACCTTTTAAAGTATGTTATTTTTTGTTTAAATTTACACAGCAAAGTTGTTTCTCCCCTTTCATCTCTTTATCCATGTAACTTACAACTACATGTATTAGGATGACCATATATTAGTTTATGTATCACAGACAGCAGAGTCCTATTCTCATATCAATTTGCTGGTCAGCAGTATGCCTAGAAAACAACATATTTTATCAAATAATTCCAAAACACCACATAGATTTATAAGGGGAATAACATATATTTGGGACGGATATTTTAAAAAGCACAACAGAAGTGTTGGGCAAAAAAATTGTCACTTCTATGTTTTCAATGGGCTAGTGTTTCAGAATAACCTTACATAACAAACTGTCAGTCACAGAGTATCATTCTTTTTCCATTGTTTCATCCTTATCCATTTGGACCTCCTGAGTAAAACTTTTATTAAAACAAAGAAAGAAAATGGGGGAAATTTCTTCTTCTACCATTTGACTGCAACTTTAAAAAGCACTTAAGAGAGATTTTATGTTGTTAAGACTTAAAACAAGGAATGCACCAGCCTCGGTTACTCATGCCTCAACCTCAGGTCATGATAATGGAATGACGTTCCTAATCTAAACAAATAAACATTCTTTCCATCCTGAGTGTGGAAAGGTAACATATATGACATCTGAGCATCATTTACACAACTACACTCAATAGTCTCATCACATTCATATAGTTTAATAATGTTGACATTATAGGTCTCGGAATTATATAAATGCCTGTCACAGGGAAAAGCTTTGCTCTACATATTAACCAGGTTAAAGATGCAGTTACTTCAAAATACAGCAGTTAAAAGCAAGGTATATATAGCACTTATACAATGAAACTTTTCTTCTCCAATTTTGTGCTGTTTTGCGCACTTATACTTTTGATCAAACTGACCCTCCATTATATGTATAATCACATCAAACCTCTACCTATGAGATACATCACACAACTGCATGAATAACTATATGAATTTAGTAAGTAGGTCAATTCTGAATCCTATAACTCATCACATTCATCTCTTTCCTTCCTTCTGATTATCCTACAGCTGTACATGTGTTTGGGAAATGAATATCAAATTTAATTCCTACTGCAATATAGGATCAACAGCATCAGATGAAGGCATGATAATTATTACCTTTTGTATGCCACATATTACTTGAATCATATTCAGAAAGTAAACGGTAAAAAAATGAGTAAATGTTTTAAAATGCCGCACCAAACCACAAGCTTAAGTCTACCTCCTCCGACCTCCAGCAGGCTTATTACTCTGAATAGATGCACATTTGGGGATGTGTCTATCTGCCACTCCCTCGGAAAACTTTCTTCCGCAGTGAGGGCATTGTACATAGTCTGACGTGTCCATTGGTGGCGCTTCATATCCCTTTATACCTTTTGCTGCTCTTACTGTGGCAATGAAGTCTTCGTGTTTCTTACGCCAATCTGCTTTCTTGGGCTGTGCCAAAACAGAGAAGAAAAATATATACAGAATGTTTGTGTATACATAAAAGCTTGCCAACAGATGCAAAATGACGTATTACATCCAGCAACTTTAATGCAGATCAAATCAATAACTAAAACACCAAAAAGAGACAAAAAAAGATTACCTGCTGCAGTTCTTTAAGGTGAGCTCCTCGTTTCACATACTTCTCTGCTTCGGTTCCTTTTGTCCTCATCTTAACAGGATCAAATACCTGATAGGACAAAAAAAGAAAAGCCTGTTACTCATACCTTCTTCTATATAAATGCCCCATAACAGCATGGCCTCTGACCTAACTATAAACTAATATTTGCTATAAACTAAAGAACATGAGAAAGCCACAAAGATAAGGGGAGGGTATTGTTATGAAAAAGAGGGAGAGGGAAAGGAATTTAAGAAATCTATTCCCTCTGAAAACTAAAAATATAAACTTTCTATGAAAAAGGCTTCCTCACTAAAGTTTTTTTGGTGTGTGTGTGTGTGTGTGTGTGTGTGTGTGTGTGTGTGTGTGTGTGTGTGTGTGTGTGTGTGTGTGTGTGTGTGTGTGTGTGTGTGTGTGTGTGTGTGTCTGTGTGTGTGTGTGTGTTGTGTGTATCTGTGTGTGTGTGTGTGTATCTGTGTGTGTGTATCTGTGTGTGTGTATCTGTGTGTGTGTGTCTGTGTGTGTGTCTGTGTGTGTTTGTGTGTGTGTGTGTCTGTCTCTCTGTCTATGTATTATGTACAAAAGAGCATCTGTATAACTGTATGTGTGTGTTGAAACAAAGGTAAAAAATTTAAAGAAAATAACATTAGCAATATGATGTCCTTGTCCCATATGACATGTAATTCACAACATGCCGTGCTACTTCTTTGTAACTGTCTTTTTATGTAGTGCTTGATATTACAGTATAAAATTAACCAATCCAACTGCCTTATTTCTTTTTCTTTTCTCTTTTTTTTATAACAAATTTTACAGTATTAAGTATGTTGTTTTTTAACTGTATTCATGCTGACAAATGTAGAAAAGGTATGAATGAGAATGAATAACTTCACAATACAAGAGATGTATTTGACCAGATTAAATTATATCTTTGTTATGTATTTCTGACAAAGATATAATCGAAACCAGTTAAATACATCTCTTATATTGTGAAGATATTCACTCTCATTCAAACCTTTTCTACATGTTTTTGTTGCCAAGAAATAACCATGAAGAAGTTTTTTATTTTTTATTTTATTTTCTATTTTTCTTCTTCAATAAAATTTAAGAAACATTTGATTGCAGGATTACAAATATATGAAAAATAACTATACTATTACTTATGAAATCAGAATTCATATGTCCATTGGATACTTGCTTACATACCATAATGCATTTTTCATCTATTACAAATATTAGATGTATTTCTCTTTTTATAAGAAAAGACACAATAATAAAAAAGAAGAAAAACAAGAAAACTTTCTGATCATGTATATAACAAACCACAAGAAATTCAACCAAGGCCATAAACACCATTCACTGAAATAAACGCTGGTACTATTTAGTACTTTGAAGATATTGTCTCAAGTGTTGCATGACAGACACTCTGATATTTTGCAGTCACACCATAAAATGATGACAACATTATTTTAGCATGCAAGAAAACGTTGAAACACGATGCAAACGTAAAGCCCTTTACAAACCTTATCCTGTTCCATTCATGAAAATATAAAGTAAGGCATAAAATAGCATACATTCTCACAGTTTTACCAGCACCAAGAGATAGAGGGACAACTAACTATTGCTACAGTGTAATAAGCCTTAAAAGGGTGCTGGGGCTATTGATTTTTTTTTTTCCTTGTATTATATAAATTCTCAATCTTCTCCTCTAACTTCTCTCTTTTCAGAGGCAAAGGTATTACCTTTTGCTAAATTCATTTAATTTTGTACTGAAGTGAGTCTCTATTCAATCATGTGAGCCAATCATGCATAATTATCTTTTATATATATCATATATAAAAAGGTAACATGTAAAAGAAAATAACATCTTTCAGTAGCATTATAAATACCATATTGATTTACAATTCACATTTATAGTATAACTAATAAAAGACTTTTCTGCATTTTGACAAAGAAACGATATCAATACCAACAATAATATAGAGCATAATCCTGGACTTTGCTTTTTTTAATCTTTTCGCATTTCATTAAACTTCAATAGCTGGTTGCATTCATTACCAATATCATACTTATTGTTGAAACCCATAAAATGCCATGTTTAAATATAGATTTTGAAGGCTAGTTTTTCCCTTGTCTATCATGCTGGGAAAAAAAATATTGAAACAAGGTGCTAAAATAAACCTATTACGAACCTTATTCTGCTTCGTTCATGAAAAAACAAAATAAGATAACATTACTCTCTGCATTTTTTTCTTGACACTGCTTTACCTAACTTATGAAATTCACATATTATATCATGACAATAATAGTAAAGAAAATCAATAGTGGTTGAAAATATTTTTCACATCAGTGAATTCTAAAAAAAAGAAAAGAAAAAGAAAAAAAAATTATATATATATATATATATATATATATATATATATATATATATATATGGATACAAAAATTTACTTCAGATTACTCTAGTTCACCTTTAGTTCTTCCTCTAAGGAAGAACAACTAAGAAATAAATTATAACACAAGAAGGCATATATCATGAACATACAGACGCTCATCTGCAAAGGGAATGACTCTCACCTTCCTCTTCTTTGCCTTGGCTTGGGTTTTGGAGCATATGGACTCGTGTTTCTCCAACCTATCTGGAGCAAAGTTCCGACCACAGATCTTGCAGCCAGCCAAACCAGGCGGAACAGAGGCAGTTACCTTACTTCTCGGCGTTGTTGCCTGTGACGCAGCCTGGGGGCGTGGGAAGGGATTGTTAGTATCTCGGCATCCACATTTTACTCTGTCTATCCGAACGAATGCGACAACTCTGTCTAGAACACTGATATCTCACTTTATACAATTTTCGATTATCATAATAGTTATATATGAATGAATGCTATATCAACACTCTTAATACTCTTGATACAGTTAATATCTGAGGATTAACTATGACTGAGATTTATTGAAAAGTTATATCAATAGACAGTTACTTCAGAAATATTTACAATCTATAGAAATGATTTGCCCTCTGTTTTATCTATCATCAAATATGTTTTATCTATCACCAAATATGCATCATAGGGAAAGATTACAACAATAATAATATACTGTATTTATACAACATGCCTAATATCTAAAGGATAACGAGAGTTAATTGTGAAATACTGTTAATATCTCAATATCAGTTTTTACTTTCACGTGTGCAATATCCATGCAACATTTATATACCTTAAGAAAAGAAAAACATTCTCTGAATTTCTTAAAAGGAATTTTCCATTGATCAGTAGAATCTATGAAGATAGTCAAAAGGAAAGATCATTTTCATAGCAGTTATCACATACATAACAGGTCCTATATAGTATATGTATGCTTTTTAGCAATTCTACATTTCTGCATTGTGGTTGAAGGCTTTTGCAAATAAATATTTCACAAATGCTAAATAATATCTGCAAATCAAGTTTACATGTGAGACTGACTATATACAGTACAATATATACAATAATATCAAAAGCATAAAAAGCATATTATATCATTTATTAGAATAGTAATACATGTTTTTTTCATATGTGTGCATCAGCTTTTGTGTGTGTGTTTTGTGTGTGTGTGTGTGTGTGTGTGTGTGTGTGTGTGTGTGTGTGTGTGTGTGTGTGTGTGTGTGTGTGTGTGTGTGTGTGTGTGTGTGTGTGTGTGTGTCTGTATGTGTGTGTGTGTCTGTATGTGTGTGTGTGTCTGTATGTGTGTGTGTGTCTGTATGTGTATGTGTGTCTGTATGTGTATGTGTCTGAATGTGTATGTGTCTCTGTATGTCTGTCTGTATGTTTATGTGTCTCTATATGTGTATGTGTCTTTTTGTGTGTATGTCTGTATGCATGTATGTCTCTGTAGTTATACTTTCTGTCACCATTATGCTACAATGAACGCATTAAATACAAAAATAATATATACACATTAATTTTGTAATTAAACTGTAACATGCAATAAGGTGTCTTGAATTACCATAACTTCACCATGCTTCAATACGTATAACAGTTATGTAATGTTACATGCTTTCATAATGATACATATAAGTAAAATGAGTGCTTTGTACATCAATGACTATGAAACAAGTTTGCACATCAACTGGCTACAGACATCTCAAAATATAAATATGACATCTATTTACCTCCTCCTCCTCCTCCTCTGTTTCCTGACTTACCCACTAAATCAGAGAATATGAATTATTAAAATGAGATCTCAAAATATTTTTTTTTTTACTTTTTACCAGTGTATAATGATCACTTACTGTGAACTTTTTTTTTAATCTTTGCCACTGGATAATCCT
>NC_051393.1:48980604-48983104 GCF_015228065.2 Penaeus monodon | reverse complement strand
TTTTATTTCATTTTTTTTGCGTGACTTACCACTTTCTTCTAATTCACAGACTCCGCGCGTTCACAAATCAATCAACTGCTAATAAATAAAACAAAGTCTCGCCAAATGTTTCGCATTCACAATTACATTATTTTGAACTCTACAATTCCATTATTTATCCAATATTTTTTAAACTTCTTTTCTGAAGTTACAAGACGCTTTAAAGAAAATTGTTTTCATTTATCTATTTTTCGTTTTGATTATTTATTTATTTATTTATTTTCTACATTAGACGGTCCAGAATGACGACGTGGCAACCCTCCTTGTTTACATAAACAGCGCACGCAAATACCTGTTTACCTTTGCGCTTTGTGGGAAAGCTGGTTTATTGATTTCCCTCTGGAACTGATTCTGTGTTGTATGGGCAAACGAGTGTTTTTGTTTTCTATCTTATTTTTTATTTCGTTGCGTTGCCTAGTGATTTTTTTTATGACGCTTTGGTACAGTGATGGTTCTGGTAATAATTTTGTTAATTATCAAATATAAGTATCAAATGTGCCATATACTAAATCTATTTCAGATTCCAACGTGGCGAGTATAAAAGATGATTTATCAATGATGATAAAGGTAATGATAATACTAATCACTATCATTACTGCCGTTGCTATTATGGTGTATAATAATTAATATTACTATAATTAGTATTCTCATCATTCTATTTATCAAAACTTTCATCAATATTATCACTGTCACGACCACTGTAATCTTTTCACGACAACAGTAACGAAAAAAATAACAAAGAAACTCACAATAAAGATGGTAATAACAACAGCCGATAATCACCCCTCCCCTGGTGTTTTGGTGGGGGAAACGGGAGGGGGGAAGGGAAGGGGGAGCGGAAGAGGAAGGAGAAGAGGGAGGGGTGGAGAAGGGGTAAATGGTGTATAAATTAGCATAAGTGAGGGAGGGAGTAGACGGGAGGGGGTGAGGGGGCGTGAGGGAGGGAGGTAGGGAGGGGAGAGAGGGAAGGAAGAAGAGAAAGGAAGGGAGGGAGGGAGGGGGAGGAACGGACCGTGGGAATAAGAGGGAGGGTATGTAGGTTGGAGCGGAGAGGGGGGGGGGGTAATGAGGGGTAAGGGAGAATATATATATATGTGAGAAAAGTGTCACATTTTCTGTCATGTTCGTATGAAATGTGGTTATACCTTGTCTGCCTGTATGTTCGTGCGTAGGTGTGTTTCTGTGCCTGTGTCCCTTTCTCTTATTCTTTGTATTTATTACGTTTTAACTTGCATTTTACTGCGCACTGTTTAACAAGAATAATTAAAGTGGGAATTTTCTATAAAAAGAACATGGTGATAGTTTTACTACATATCTTACTACACATGAAATAAAAATGTCTAGAAAAAATATACATATTGATAATGAGTGGACGCCTAAGAAAGCCAATAGTTCTCATAACAATGTATAAATATATATACATACATATTTACATCAAAATCTTCAGAAAAAAAAGCAATAAATTATATATATATATATATATATATATATATATATATATATATATATATATACAATATATATACATGCAATTTATTAATAGAGGTAGAAGTAGCACTAATACTGGTAATAATAACGATGACAATAACAGCTATGTTGATGGCGATGGTGAAGGTAAACATGGTTATGATAATAAAAGGAGTAATACAGTAATAAGAACAATAGCAACAAATAATGAATGATAATAAAAAATGGTGATGATGTTGATGATTACGCAATTGAGGTTACGATGCCATTTTTAACGATAAAACCAGAACAGTAATGAGAAGCAGAAAGGGAGGCAAAAATAAGAAAAAAAAAATCCAAATAAAATCCAATAAAAACACAATGGAAGAAAAAAACGCAAATAAAAAATAATAATAACGCACAAAAGAGAGAAAAACGCAAAACCACCAATAATATAAAAAAAAAACGCAAATAAAAACATGTAATATATATAATATAATCCTTCCAACATCCTTCGACCCCTCAGCGCCCCCCGCCCCCCCCCCCAGCCCCTTTCGCCCTCCATATACCGAAGGAGAGTCCGAGCTGCGACGGCGCAGAAGCCCTCCGTCGACGCCTCCTGCGGTGGTCGACGGAGAAGGAAAACGGAAGCTTGGTGAGGACGTCCGCAGACTCTCTGGAGGATGGCCGATCCTCCCCCACGGCCATCCTCCTCGTCCTCCTCGTCCTCGTCTTCGTCCTCGTCCTCCTCCTCTCCCTCCTTCGTGTAATCCAGGTTGAGGTGACGGAGAGGAGGGCGGAGAAGGAGATGCGCGGGGGGAGGAGGGAGGACAGTACGGCGGTCGCTGTTTGGCTTTTTTGAGGAGGGGGGGAGAGGGAGAGAGAGGGAGAGAGGGAGGGGGAGAGAGAGAGAGAGAGAGGGAGAGAGAGAGAGAGAGAGAGAGAGAGGAGAGAAGAAAAAGAAGAAAGAAAGAAAGAAGAAGAGAAGAGAAAGAGAAAGAAGAGAAGAGAAAGA
>NC_051393.1:48977943-48980504 GCF_015228065.2 Penaeus monodon | reverse complement strand
TTTCATATTTTCGATCATCTATCTTCATTTTTTTTATTTCATTACTCACATATTTGGATTTCACGTTTTGTAATTAAAAAATCTTACTCAACACTAAATCTCAACATCAATGGAAAACACAAAATTTACATCCTTATTGTTCTGCATCTAAATCATTATATACATCTTCCTTTCTTTCAATTATTGATCCATTTTTTTGTGTGAATTGTAACTTCAAAAATCATCTCCATGTCCGTTTTATCTTTCCATTAACTCAAAAAGCGTGTTAATTATTTCCTATTTGCTATCATTTCCGTCTGAACTTGACCTTGAGAAATCATGCTGTTTGTCTGGATCGTTTGAGACTCTTTGTGTGTTTGTGTGAGCGTGTAAATACACACACACACACACACACACACACACACACACACACACACACACACACACACACACACACACATCTATATATATATATATATATATATATATATATATATATATATATATATATATATATATATATATATACACACACACACATATATATGTGTATATATATAATATAAATATATATATATATATATATATATATATAATACATATAATATATATAGATATACAGAGAGAGAGAGAAAGAGAAAAAGAGAGAGAGAGAGAGAGAGAGAGAGAGTGAGAGTGCGAGTGAATATGAGTATGTGCGTGTGCGCGCGCGCGAAGGTGCGTGCGTGTCTGAACTTAACCTTCGAAAATCGTTTATTTGTCTGAATCATTATTTCTCTCTGTTTATTAGACAAATAAAAAACATCTTCCCTTGTCCTTTTCCCTGTAAAACGATCTTTGAAAAACCTTCTTTTGCCCCTAACTCCTCAACAATCACCTAACTAACATTTGTCGACATAATTCTCCATTCACCATTTTTCACTTCCCTCTTTCGTGTGCCCTTGACCTACAAATCGCGTGTTTATTTTCACCACCTTTTCACAAACGAACCGATATGTTGTCTTACTTCCTTGTAACGGGGTCAGGTGGTAGGTACGGGTGTAAAATATTTACAAAGAAAAACAGTATGGAGAAAGAGCTGATCTCTATGTATAAGGACATTTCATTAGAGAATGGTCAGAGTAACGTATTGTTATTGCAATTATTGTTATTATCATTATTATTATTATAGTAATAACTATTATTATTACTACTACTACTACTACTACTACTACTACTACTACTACTACAACTACTACTACTACTACTACTACTACTACTACTATTATTATTATCAGTATTATTATCATTATTATTATTATCTTCATTATTATTATCATTATTATTATCCCTATCGCTATTATCACATAACATTATCACTATCATATTTTTTTCTTGTGGTGGTCTACAGGATGGTCTTGTTTATCTAATGCATATCGATATAACAGTATTACATTAACTCCATCAGATCAATAGCCACGTACCTAAGAGATTTATTTAAAGCAATATGCTGTAATCCTGATGATCTGTAGTCTATTAACAAGCAGTGAAAATATTTTTTTTCTTCGTCTGCGTACGTAATTCTTTCCTCTTATTCTATAACACTGGGAAAAATATAATAAATTCTAACATATGGATTTTCATTAATTTGTTGAGAAACCTCTTGTTTAATAAATATCTATTATCTATATGTAAATCTCTACAGTACATCAACAAACATCTATTGTACATATTGCATAAACAAAATACAAATCTGAAAATATATTCCATCTTTCAATATAAAAATTCCTCTAAAATAATTTTGTTTATCATCGTCGCCTCGAATGAAGATTTATAGCAAGCAGATTCTTGCGTAGGCGTTGCAAAATGTTGATTTCAATATCCGATACGAACATACCGTAGCAAGCGACCATTCACACACGTCATGGGTCGTTGGATTGTGAATAATTGACGTTGAAACCGGGCGGAATTCTGTACTAAACCGTGATCATTTTACAGTTTGGTTCCGGGTTACTGTAAACCGAGGAATAGAAGTTTCATCGATATACAAATAATATGGGATGAATAACAAAAGAAAACAAACGTCAAAAAGAAAAAAATAATAATATTCCCGTTTTCTAGTTTCAACTTTAAGAAGGGCTACCTCGTGTATTCTGAATGATTCCTATATCTGGGTCGCTGTAAACCGAGCAATATAATTCCGCTCGTTATATATAAAAAAAAGAAAGAAATGGTATTATTAGCAAAAGAAAAAAAAACATGAAAAAATAACAAATTCCCGTTTTCTAGTTCAAACTTTACGAAGGGCTAACTCATGTATCCTGAATTATTCCAACCTCGCGTGACCTAAATACATTCCGTGACCATTTCACTCCATGACTTAAACCTTGATTAATTTATTAGCGACAAAACACCACCTCCTTCCACTTACTTTTTTTCATTTCTTTTCTTTTTTTTACCCTCTTTCTTCCAGGGATTAGTACACACTTAAAACTATTTTTAGCGCATGGGTCTCTTAACCACGATAGCAATATAGGGCATGACCTTCATTGATGACTGCATTGACCCAGCATTCCAGGTTGAGTCCACGTGGAAGAACCCAT
>NC_051393.1:48962943-48965443 GCF_015228065.2 Penaeus monodon | reverse complement strand
AAGTTGCTTCTATTCAAGATAATCTTCTTTATCTTTAAAGAATTCTTATTTTGTATATTCATTTTCTTTTCTTTTATAACTTGCTTGCATGATTGGTTTCCAGGCGGGGGAGGAAAGCGTTCTGCCCAATTTAATTTTATTTCCGTGACATTCGATCGCCTAATCACCGTCACTTAGCAATTCACTTTACAAATTACAAGTAACTTTCAAATGCATCAACCAGCACTTTACACATTACAAGTAACTTTCAAATGCATCACCCAACACTTTACACATTACAAGTAACTTTCAAATGCACCAACCAACACCTTACAACGAATAAAAACGGCAGCGTCTCATCACTTCGAAGATATTACTACAACGTACGTGCACAAACAACAACAAAAAAATATAACAATAACACTGACAAACACTGAAGACATAACAAATCCAGGTTACGTAACACATATATGGAAAGAAATCCTTGTGTTACTTTTAAATTTCGTCACCCTTTCTCTCTCGTTCTCGTTCTATATTTATGTCTGTCTGTCTCTCTCTCTCTGTCTGTCTCGTTCTGTTCTATATTTATGTCTGTCTGTCTGTCTCTCTCTCTCTCTCTGTCTGTCTGTCTCTCTCTCTCTGTCTGTCTGTCTGTCTCGTTCTGTTCTATATTCGTGTGTTTGTTTGTCTGTCTGCCTGTCTCGTTCTGTTCTATATTCGTGTGTCTGTCTGTCTGTCTGTCTGTCTGTCTGTCTGACCTTTTCTCCTCTTTTCTCTCTCTATCCACCTTCTCATGTTTTTCTCCTCTCATTGACACCCCCCTCTCTACAAATCCGTAATACAAATAAAAAATGATAAAAAAACGAAAAAAAAACGAAAAATATACCACTATCAAGCTTCGACTGTGTCTGTCTGTCATGATCAACGAGTCATGATCAAGCACTTACGTCATGCAAGTTCAGTACAAGTGCATCGAGGGGGAAATGTGTGTTCATTCATACACTTGTTCCTACTGCGTGTTCTTGTTCTTGAATTTTCAGTCTTGAATTCCTTTGATTATGTAGATAAACTCTCTCTCTCTCTCTCTCTTTGTCTCTCTCTCTCTCTGTCTCTGTCTCTGTCTCTGTCTCTGTCTCTCTCTCTCTCTCTCTCTCTCTCTCACACACACACACACACACACACACACACACACACACACACACACACACACACACACACACACAAACACACACACACACACACACACACACACAAAATTTACAACTTTACGAAATCCGCAAGAAAATATATTCAATAATCACTTAACCAAGACAATAACGAATCACTTTTGCGCCCTTTACCCACAACGCTCAAAACAACCGCGACATTACAAGTACAAACAACTCGAAGGCGTCACACACTTCACTCGCGTAACGCGTTACATGAACTTCTTCCCCTCACCCCCCCCCCCCCCCCGTTTCCGTTCCCCTCCTCCTCCTCCTCCTCCTCCTCTCCTTCCCCTCCTCCTCCTCCTTCTCCTCTCCTTCCCCTCCCCCCTCCTCCTCAACCCCTCCCCCCCTTCTCCCCACCGTGCCTAGAGCACACTGATACGTAACCCGGAAAAAAACATTGAGACAACTTCGCACAATTTCTTCGTTACGTGTTGTATTCTGTCGTCCAGTTAGGAATGCTATTTCTTGCGTGTTAGAAGAACGCCGTAACACAGTGCTAACGGAAGTCTAAACTGACCGGAGTATGTAAACCGTGTAAACCACTTCGAATTTATATTTTTTATGCGAATTTTAAGTCTTTGTTCTCTTTCTTATGATTATTATTTCATGGCAACGTTGCATTGTTAATTTTCGAATATGTACTCTAAATTTTACCTGAAACCATTAATAGGACTGTTGTTATCACTACTATTACATATGAATTCTTGTTACTACTAATAAAAAATCGTGTTTGGAACGCTATATATTCTATAACAACATTACCATTAGTATCAGGAATACTAATTTAAGTAGCACCATTAATAATTTTGATAACCAATATTACTTTCTTTATTATATGTTTTACACATAAAAACATATACCAACAATAATGTCTATTCGGCAACTGCAAGCACAAATAGCATTCATAACTCAATATTATCCATTTAGCAAGTATAACACGAATAACATTAAATATAACTTAAGTATATATATATATATATATATATATATATATATATATATATATATATATATATATATATATAACTGGTCCAACGATAAGGAAGTGAACCAAAGTGAACTGAACTGAACTGGTTCAAACGGCAGGAAGTCCCGCTCACCCATTTGTCATCGTTCTCGCTCTCCGAACAAGGCAAGGATATACGGAGGAGTGTTCTGCTGTTCTCCAATGCAATCCTACGACCTTGTTCTGCATCCGCCCAGCGCTGGATTCCACACGGAAGGTCGCATCATCACGAATAGGCTTCGAATAGGCGGTTCGGATCTCCCTCAGGATGGGTTCCGAGTTCAGCGCTTTTATCTGTTGGTCC
>NC_051393.1:48952943-48955443 GCF_015228065.2 Penaeus monodon | reverse complement strand
GAGTGTGAGAGACTTTAAAGAAGCGAGCGAGTGAGTGAATGAGTGAGTTTGTGGATGTGTGTGTGTGTGTGTGTGTGTGTGTGTGTGTGTGTGTGTGTGTGTGTGTGTGTGTGTGTGTGTGTGTGTGTGTGAGTGAGTGAGTGAGTGAGTGAGTGAGTGAGTGAGTGAGTGAGTGAGTGAGTGAGTGAGTGAGTGAGTGAGTGAGTGAGTGAGTTAGTGAGAGTGAGTGTGAGTATTAGTGAGTCAGTGTGTATGTGTGCGTGCGTGCGTGCGTGTGTATGTGTGTGTATGTGTGTGCATGTGCGTGCGTGTGCGTGCGTGTACGTGCATTAGCGTATGTATGAAAATAAAACATCCTTAAACCACACTGGCAGAATATCGACAAAAATTCTTACACGGGGACCAGAAACAAATGAAAACACTAATCCTGAAATAAAAGTCCACTGGGAGGAAAACCGAAGCATTTCGTTCCAGGAGATCCCGAAGACAGATCAAAATGTCCCAATGTCCGGCATGATTCACGATTCACAATTTACCTCTTGTCATCCTTTAAAAAAAAAAAAAAGCGTCACAGAGATTCCACAATATCAAAATTATCAAAAATATTTTTTCTTTTTCCATCTCAAATACCTGCGCATCCCGACCGACATCTATCACGCACTCCTTCTTTTTTTTTAAAAAGCGCAATTAACAACCAACCATCGCAGAATCACAAGAATTTCACCCCCGTTCGCACAAGCCCCTCCCCTGCATCCGGATCGCAAGGCACAAAAACGTCAACAACAACACGGCGCGCACGAACGTAAACAAAACACACCGATAGAGAGAAGCAAGCGCTCGACGACGACACACCACCACCCGTTCAGTAGCGCTGTTGGCTGCGGACTGACGGGGTGTGTGCGCTCTCCTCCGGTCCCGGCGCGCGGTCACGGTGGCGTTAAGGTCGACGGGCGGGAGAACACCTGCGGGGGGGGGGGGGGTAGAGGAAGGTGGAAGGGGTGGGGGGTGGGAGGGAAGGTGGAAGAATAGGGGAGTGGTGGGGGGTAGGTGGAAGGAGTGGTGGAGGGGTGGGGAGTGGGGGATAGAGGTGGAGGAAGGTAGGGGGGAGAGATGGAAGATGGAATGAAGGGGGGGGGGGGAGGAAGGAAGAGGTGGAGGATTGGGGTAAGAGACGATGGTTGGAATGAGGGGAAAGGGAAAGGGAGAACTAGGAGAATAAAAGTAAAAGAACAGAGGAAGATGAACGAAGGAGTTAGAGGAGAGGAAAAAAATAAAAAGAAAAAATAGGAGGACGAAAAGAAAGGAAGAGAGTAGGAGGAAGGAAGGAAGGAGGGAGGAGTAGGGGGAGGAAAAGACGAGGAGGAAGAGGTGAGGGAGTACAGCTGATGATAGGGGGGGGGGGTGAGAAGACTCAGTACCGGAACTTGGCTGATCCAGGAAAATGACGTCATGGCGAGTCATCCGAAGGCGTGGCTATTCGCAAGGAGAAAGAGAGGAACGGAAAGAGAACGAGAGAGAGATAAAAAAAAAAAAAAGATTTCAAAGAACAAAAAAAAAGAGAGAGAACTTTTTTTTTCATACCAATTAAGAAAAATATAGAAAGCGAAAAGCAAGCGAAGAAATTATCAAAACAAAACGAAGAAAAAAAAAACATTAACAGAAAGAGAATAGAGAGAAAGACAGATGATGATTATGATGACGAAAAAAAATAAAAAAGAAAAAAGTCGAAGATGAAGGTGACAATGACGAAAAGAAAACGAAAAAAAAAACGAAAACGAAAAAAACGAACAAAAAGAAAAAGAGATAAGAAAACGGAAAGTATACGAAGCACGAATAAGAAAGAAAGAGAAAGAAAAAAGAAAAAGAAAAAAAGGGAAAGAAAGGAAGAAAGAAAAAGAAAATAAGAAAAAGAAAAAAGGGAAAGAAAGAAAGGAAGAAGGAAAAGGAAAAAAAAAGAAGGAAAGAAAGAAAAAGAAAAGAAAAGAAAGAAAGGTTATTAGGAACAGAACACGCAATACGCGAAAAACCGTAAGAGAGGAGAAAGGAAACAAGCGATTATTCCCAACTCAGGTAAGCAGGTAACAAGGGCAGTAGAGACACAGGAAACGCAGATAATTATGTAAATACGAAACGAGGCACGAGCACAACAGAGTGATAAACGGGGAGATAGGGAAAAAAAAGAATGAGATTAACATGGCAACGAGAAAATTGATAATCAAGAGGCGAGGAGAATAAGAGAATAAATGAGGGGTGAAGAAAATGAGGATAAATAAGGGAGATGATATAAAAAAGGAATAGAGAGAGAGAGAGAGAGAGAGAGAGAGAGAGAGAGAGAGAGAGAGAGAGAGAGAGAGAGAGAGAGAGATGATATAAAAAAGGAATAGATTAACAAGACGAATAAACTGATAATTAGAGAGAAGGAAGAACGAGAGGATAAAGAAGGGAGGAAATAATAAAAAAGGGAAGAAATCAACAACGCAATGAGGAAATGGATAATCAA
>NC_051393.1:48942943-48945443 GCF_015228065.2 Penaeus monodon | reverse complement strand
GTGGTGGTAGTTGTAGTAGTAGCTGTTGACGTGGTATAATTACAGCAGTAGTAATAGCAGTAACTACTCCTACAACAAACACAACAACAAAAAATAACAAAATAGTAAAACAGTAGCAACTAGTAGCTACAACAACAACAACAACAACAACAACAACAACAACAACCACAACAATCACCACGATGAAAAAAAAAATCTTAGTGCGGTCAAAATTCCCCTTTATATTAATTTTCTTCATCGGCGAAAGAGACACTTACCTGACCCTATTAATTACCCAGACCTTGTTCTCTAATGAAGCCTCAGGTAATTAACCCTAATCACTATTTCGTTGCGACTGTCTCCTCTTATTTTCTGTTATTTTTTCCATTTCTTCTTTTATTACAGCCAATTTTATCCCTTAATATCTAAGTCATCTTATTTTTTCCCCGAAGTTTGTTTGGTTATCATTATTTTTCTCTTTCCCCCCCTTTCTTCTATGTGCATTTTCATTTTCTCCCAATTCCCATTTTCGTTGTATTTGCATGATATTCTCGTTATCATGCGAAATGCTTTTACCATGCAGCGCAATCTGGAATTGCAGCTGTTTTTATGCGACGCCATAGCTAGGCATTTTTTTTTATCTATTGGGAATAGATTTTCAGACAGTTTTCATGCTGTTCCTTTTCTCTCCTTTATTCAATTCTCCGTTCCTTATATTACTCCATTTCTGCTTTCTTTGTCTTTGTCTCTGTTTTTTTTATGTCTTCGTTTGTTTGTCTGTCTTTCTGTCTTTTTTTCTATTTTTCTTTCTATTTTCACACGCACACGCACGCACGCACACGCACGCACGCACACGCACGCACGCACACACACACACACACACACACACACACACACACACACACACACACACACACACACACACACACATTCTCTCACGCACACTTTCCCTCCATTCCTGTTGATTTATTCACCTCTTCTGCCTGCCCGTCATTTTACTTTTCATCTCACTCTCATCTCTATATTTACTCTCTTTTCCTCTCTGATTTCCCCCTTTTATCGAGTCTCTTCTCTAGACCTTCCTTTTATCAAGGTGTGAGAGTGGCCACTTTCGTAAAAACAAATAGGCAATTAAAAGAAGATTCAATATTTTGAGGGAAAACATTGGCGAGGGAGGGGGGGGGGGAGTTGCCAGATATCGCCAGCACCTTCAACTCCGCGGGGAAAAGTGCTTGTCTGTGGGCACGTTGATGAGTCATTGCCGTGTGTGAAGGGAGGGTTTTGTGTGTGTGTGTGTGTGTGTGTGTGGGGGTGTGTGGTGGGGGGGTTGTGTGTGGTGTGGTGTGTATGGGGTTTTGGTGTGTGGGGGTTGTGTGTGTTGTGTGTGTGGGGGTGTTGTTGTGTGTGTGTGTGTGTGTGTGCAGCGTGGTGCGTGCGTGGGCGTGGTGTATGGTTGTGTAGGTATTTTTAGTGTAGGATGTGTAGTAATGCACGTGATTATATTTGTATACTAGTGTATAAACATGTGTAGTGGTACCCCCAATGTAGTGTTGAGTGTGAGTGAGAGAATGCGCGTGAGAGTGAGAGTAAGAGTGAGTGTGAATCTGTTTGATCTTTTGTTTCCCGGTTGAGTTTTTAAGTCCTCAAACATTTAATCTCTGCCTCTATCTTTCACTGGTTCCTTATTTATCCGTCTAATGCTCTTGTTTAAACGTATGTATATATGCATGGATTTGGTTTATATGTGCGTGTAAAAGGTGTGAGGGAGTGGTGTGGGGTGTGTGTGTGTGTGGTGTGTGGTGTTTGTGTGTGGGGGTTTTGGGTGTGTGTTGGGGTGTTGTTGTGTGTGGTGTGTTGGTGTGTGTTTTGCGGTGCGCGTGTGTTTGCGCGCCGCGTGTGTTGTGCCCAAAACGCGTGTGTGCATGTGGTGCGTCCCAAAAGTAAGCGGCGGCCGATACATACCATCTAACCATTCGAAAAAGTTTTTTTCCTAGGGCCCGGGTTTTTCCCTTTTCCCCATTCGCCACGAACCCAAGATTTGTGGGAGGTTGGGACGCAACCAGCTAGTCCAGCTTTTTTCTTTTTCTTTTTTTTTTTACTTTTTTGTTTTTGTTTTTGAGATTAACTAAGGTCGGTGGCATGCCCTCCCGTTATGTAAACCTCGGTTTATTGCAAAGGGAAGGGAGGGAGGAGGATGGATGGAGGATGGATGGTGGAGGTGGGTGGGGATGGGTGGGTGGTGGGTGGGGGATGGGTGGATGGGGGGTGGATGGATGGATTTGGGGGGTGGGTGGGTGGGGGGGTGGGGGGGGTGGATGGGGGTGGGTGGGTGGTGGGGGGTGGGAGGGTGGATTATGGATGGTGGGTGGATGGATGGTGGTGGGGGGGAGGGGGGAGGGAGGGGGGTGGGTGGGGGGGATGGGGGGTGGAGGAGGAGGGTGGGGGGGGGTGGGGGGTGGGTGGGGGGGGGGGGGATAGGTGAGGATGGGGGTGGGTGGATGGAGGGTGGGGGGGGTGGGTG
>NC_051393.1:48931257-48933757 GCF_015228065.2 Penaeus monodon | reverse complement strand
TCATCATTAATTTTATTACTACAATTAGCAATTACTCTAAATTCATCATTATCATGAACTTTATATAGAGCTTTCTTGAAATCACATGACATGCATGACCAAGAATTCTCATGATATATAGCTGACCTTGATATGCATGCCAACCCACGTGCCAAACGTGTAGTCATGCATAGCTATATAGGAATGCACACATACTTCAGGCGGCATGGAAATACATCTGGAATGCGTGCGTGTATATGTACGTGTGCGTGTATGTATACATATGTATACACGCACGCGTACACGCGCAGACACACACAGACACAGACACAGACACACACACACCACACACACACACACACACACACACACACACACACACACACACACACACACACACACACGCACACACACACACATATACACACACACACACACACACGCACACTCACTCACTCACACACACACACACACACACACACACACACACACACACACACACACACACACACACACACACACACACACACCTATTTCGCTCTTTGTATCACCATGTCTTTGAAGCGCCATGCACTCCAATCTGAATCGACACAGAGCATCAAAGACATCAAACCCTGCGTTCAAAAAACACCCACCTTCCTTCTTTTAAAAGCTAAAGAAATCTATGAATCTAACTTTTCATGTTGTTCGCCTGGTCTCCAGTCGCAGATGTTACTACTGCATATTATATATCTGAACATGTATATGTATGTATATATGTACATGTGTGTGTGTGTGTGTGTGTGTGTGTGTGTGTGTGTGTGTGTGTGTGTGTGTGTGTGTGTGTGTGTTAATGTGTGTGTGTGTGTGTGTGTGTGTGTGTGTGTGTGTGTGTGTGTGTGTGTGTGTGTGTGTGTGTGTGTGTGTGTGTGTGTGTGTGTGTGTGTGTGTGTGTGTGCGCGTGTGCGTGCGCGTGTGCGTGCGTGTAAGTGTAATCAATTTTACCAAAATGAGTTACCAGGACATTCAGATTTTTAATTCGAGTATAAGCTCAAAACACTACTATACAAAATCCTTAGGAATTATGATATCATGTGACTTGATATCAAAACCTCCTCGCGATGTCGAAAGATAAAAGTATTTTCACTTTTTTTGCGAAATAATGGCGGCCGTGATTCTCATTAACTCTGCCGTTAAGAAACTTTTACAAAATGAAATACAGTACTCTCTTTTAACACTAAAGGGATAATTCAATACAAATACCCCATATAAACAAAAACCCCAAGAAGGTATTACTTACAAGCATAGGCCTAATACCACGATTTGTTTCGTCTTGACAGAACCATTATTCAGACACGTGATCAAAGAACGATTAATCTAGTCAATCAAATAATGATGTTATTATCATCGCTAATGGCAAGGTATGGGGAGTGATCATAATCCGATATGATAACAGGTCGCTTAAGCTACCTTGAAGGGGGGGAGGGGGGAGGGAGGGAAGGGGGGAGAAGAGGGAGGGAGGAAGAGAAAGAGGGTGAGAGAGAGAGAGAGAGAGAGAAGAGAGAGAGAGAGAGAGAGAGAGAGAGAGGGTGAGAGAGAGAGAGAGAGAGAGAGAGAGAGAGAGAGAGAGAGAGAGAGAATTTTAAAGAGAGAAAGAGAGAGGCCGCCGCTCCCCCTCCCAGCATATCTCATCCTCTCCCTCTCTCCCTCCCTCCCTCCCTCTCTCCCTCCTTCTCCTCATAAATCCATCACCCCTCCACCCTTACCTTACCCCCCCCCCCCACCGGTCCGTGACTCATCTCCTGACGAAGCTGGTGAGTAGGATTGGCGGTTACAGCATTCGTCTGCCCTTGGTCATGCCCCCTCCCCCCCTCCTCTCGCCTCTCCCCCCTCCTCCTCCTACCTCCTCATCCTCCATTATCTTGCACTTCTTTCTTTCTCTTCTCTCCCTCCTCCCTCTCTCATCCTTTTTCGTCTACTTCACCCTCTCTTCTCCCTTCCTCCTCCCTTATCCTCTCCCCCTCCCCTCTCTCAACCTCCTCTCCCTCCCTCTATCCTCTATCTTTCCCCCTCTCCCCCTCCCCTTCTCCCTCATTATCTCTCCCCCTCCCCCTTCTCCCTCATCTGCTCTCCCCCCCCTTCTCCTTCATCCTCTCTCCCCCTCCGCTTCCCTCCATCCTCATCCTTTACCCCCTTTCCCTTTCCTCCCTCATCTTCTCTCCCCCTCCCCCTCCCCCTCCCCTACCCCAAATCTTCGCCAACGGTCAAGTATTTTTTTCTCTCGTTTTTTCTCTCTTTCTTTTCTTTTATCATTCTTTTTTTTATCTTTATTTTACTTTTCTTTTTAGAATCTGACTTATTTCTTTTCTTATTTATCAATTTGTTTTCGTGTTTCTTGTTTTGACGTTTATTCTGTGGATTTTTCCCTCGGCTTAACGCATTATTTTTGTAAATAATAAAAATGGTAGAAATAGAAGGAATGAGAATAAGAATGGGGAATGACCAGAACGGTGATAATTGCGATAATAAGAGCAGCAACAAC
>NC_051393.1:48908757-48913757 GCF_015228065.2 Penaeus monodon | reverse complement strand
GTTTATCATAACTATTATCATGATATTCTCATTCCTATCATTATTATTTTAATCGTCATCTCCTTTTCATGTCATCATCATTGCAATCATCATGTCCTTACTGTCAATACCTATTAGTCTTGTCTTCCTTCTCTGCTTTCCACTATTTCTCCCTTTTCTCATTTCTTCTTCTGCCTTGTCCTTTCCTCCCTTCTTCCGTATCTTCAAAGCGATTCTCGAGGTAATTACATGTTTTAATGAAATGAGCTTAATTATGTTCAAGCCTCGGTCTCCCTTCATTGTGTATTTTCTGGTGATTAAGTGTAGTTGTAAAAAGGATCGTTCGTCATTTGTTTGTAGCGATTCGGTTGTGTGTGTGTGTGTGTGTGTGTGTGTGTGTGTGTGTGTGTGTGTGTGTGTGTGTGTGTGTGTGTGTGTGTGAATGTGTGTGAAAGATAGAGAGATAGATAGAAAGAGAGAAAGAGAGAGAGAGAGAGAGAGAGAGAGAGAGAGAGAGAGAGAGAGAGAGAGAGAGAGGAGAGAGAGAGAGAGGAGAGAGAATTCGTGCGTGCGTCCATCCGCGCGTGCACACGTGATCTACTATACGTACAGAATACCTATACACACATTACCAGCTCACACGACACCACCATCAAACCAACCAATTAACCGGATGAATTTCGCTTCCGAAACACGAAAGGACCAACCAGCGGGCATTCCCACCTTGGCCCCCGCCCACTTCCCGCTAAAGTGCACACGTACGGGTATAAATCATACCGCTAATTCCAAGTATAGTGTCATGTTTCCAAGTATGGTGTTTGGGCGTGGCTGCCGGCGCCCAACGCGCGTATTTAGTGTTCATGATCGTGTTCATCATGTTATTTAACAGGGTCATGTTATGTATTTACCTTTTAATACGATGGAGTCTCACTGAAGGAATAGGTATTATTTAACTGTGATAATTACCAGTTTAGATTTAAAAAATAACAATAACGTTAATCCACTGGGTCGTTTATTAAACTAAGTTGCCAACATTTCCGAAATAATGACTGAAAAGAACAAAATACTTTGTTAATTTGTTCGCCTTTCATTTGTTTTTGTTTTTTTCTAACGGTTTTCAAGTTATATTCAAAACTATGTACATGAGAATACCTGTACTGAAAGTTCGTTACTTGCGTTCGTTCTATTTTCTTCTCTCTCTCTCCCTCCCTCCCTTTTCTCTTTTCTCTCCTCCTCTTACAATACTATAAGAATATATAATTATATAATTATAGAGTTATAAATATTATAATATATTTTTTTTCTGTTTTTTTTTTTTTTTTCCGAGAACTAAGACGACGTCTACCTATGGTAAGGAGGTTCTAAAAGTTTATGTCCTACGCCTTATTTGTTCTAGTTCGTCTCCTCGCTTTCTTCTCTCCTTCGTTCTCTCTCTCTCTCTCTCTCTCTCTCTCTCTCTTCTCTCCTCACTCTCTCTCTTCCTCCTCTCCTCTCTCTCTCTCTCTCCTCTCTCTCTCTCTCTCTCTCTCCTCTCTCTCTCTCTCCTCTCTCTCTCTCCTCTCTCTCTCTCCCTCTCTCTCTCTCTCTCCCCTCTCTCTCTCTCTCTCTCTCTCTCCCTCTCTCTCTCTCTCTCTCCCCTCTCTCTCTCTCTCTCCCCTCTCTCTCTCCATCCTCCCCTTCCTTCACATTCCCCAACCTCCACCCCTCCTCCGGCCAAACGTCTATCACGGGCGTAGTCCACAGAATCCCCCGCCCACACGCCCGTCTGTCTGGCCCCCGTGCCCATGGGCGCTGCAGACCAAACCCACGGGGCCGGAGAAGCTTCTAGAAGTTCTCGATCTCCTCCGTCGGGCGAATTCGGGAGGCGAGGTTTCGAATCGTCTCGAATTCGCGGGTTCGGTTACGTTAGCTGTTTCGGAATGGAATTTGCGTGTTTGGTGATGGTTTTGAAAATTTGTTTTTTTGGGGTTTTTGGTTCATTGGTGTTTTAATGGTACCTGAGTTTGGCTGGAGACTTTTTTTTTTTAAATAAAGGGTGGATCTGCTCTCTTACTCTCGCCTTGTATAGTCTGAAATGCTTGGGTTCGGTTATGTTCGCAGTTTCGGAGGTTTTGTGTTTTCCCTTAACTTGGCCATGTTTTTTTTTCTTTTATGGTTAACTGATATATTTTGATTTTACACTGGCGACTCTTTTTTTCAGCAGAGGACGGATCTGCTCTCTTACTTTCGCCTTGTATAGTCTGGAATTCGTGGGTTCAGTTCCGCTCGTAGTTTCAAAGTTTTTCGTATTTTCTCTCTTGATTTGGTCTTTCTTATTGGGTTAATGGTTAAATGGTACTTGAATGGTGCATGGCTTTTAGCTGGAGAAACCTTTTTTTTTTTTCGAGAGGATGGATAAGCTCTCTTACTCTCGCCATGTTTAGTCGGGTAATCGTTGATTTGCTTCGGTTCATGGTTCGGGGTTTTATGTTTGCTCTATTTCTTTAGCCATGTTTTGTTTTGGTATTGGTATTTTTAATACATGGCATTTGCTTTTGCTATTCGAATGGACTTTTCTCTTACTCTCGCCATGTATTATTTTCTTAATGTTAGTCTGACCGATCTGGAAATTTCAAGGTATTTCTGTACCTTCGGAAATTCCTATATTTACCTTGGCTTGAGGAAAAAAAGAAGGGGGGGGGGGTACTTGCTGCTTTACTATCGCCATTTTCAGATAAGAAAAAAAATATTGGTTTACTTGTTTAGAGTAGAGTGGAATGTTAAACATGTCTTGGAGTGGATATGAGCAGTATTTTCTTCATGAGTCTATCCAAATTTCATAGTTTTTAACACTAGTAATTAAAAAAGAAAGAAAGAAAAAATATATGTGTGTGTGTGTGTGTGTGTGTGTGTGTGTGTGTGTGTGTGTGTGTGTGTGTGTGTGTGTGTGTGTGTGTGTGTGTGTGTGTGTGTGCGCGCGTGCGTGCGTGCGTGCGTGCGTGCGTGCGTGTGTGTGTACATACATTCCAATATAACCTTATACAAGGCTTAGGCAAAAAACTTTTCTTTTTCCCGAATCAAAATCCCAAGTACTTAATCGCAGTTATAATAAGAAAAAGGAAAAGGAAAAGGACAAGAAAAAGGAATGAAAAAGAAGAAGAAAATAAAAAGAAAAGTAAACAGGAAAAAAAAAAAAAAAAAAAAAAAACACCACTCCACACCTCTACACCTAAAAAAAAATAAAAAACATTAGCGAAACAATAAACAAACAAACAAAAAAAAAAAAATACATACAACAGAATCCACTCCCCTTTCAGCAACCTCTCGTCGCGCCGATGGTCTGCAAGACGCGATGCAAATATATTAGGGTGTTGCACGAATGCCCTCGGCAGGCAGGGTTTCCCAAAAGGCCTCAAGGAACAACTCAGGCGCTCTGGGAACAGGGACGGGCAGCGAGTGCATCCTTGTGCTTGCAGGGATATTTAGATCGCCATGCATGCACATATATGTAATGTAAGGGTGTGTGTGTGTGTGTGTGTGTGTGTGTGTGTGTGTGTGTGTGTGTGTGTGTGTGTGTGTGTGTGTGTGTGTGTGTGTGTGTGTGAGTGAGTGAGTGAGTGAGTGAGAGAGTGAGTGAGTGAGTGAGTGAGTGAGTGAGTGAGTGAGTGAGTGAGTGAGTGAGTGAGTGAGTGAGTGAGCGAGTGAATGAATGAGAGTGCGTGCGTGCGCGTGTGCACGTGCCCGCAACACGTGTTAAAAATGAACAACTCGATACCAACAGAATCCCTTGGAGGTTTCGAAATAGTATCCACCATGCAAGGTCCAACAACAACAAACACCAAAAATTCAAAACACAAACCCCACGATCATCTCGTCTTTCACACACTCCCCCGCACGCATGCACGCACGCACGCACCTTCGCCGAGGCACTAAGCCCCACCACCTTGTTAGGAGGCCGAGGCTCAAATACCAAGGCGGGCACACCCTCCCCTACGCACTTGTTCCCACGCCACCTGGGATTTTCCTCTGCTCGCTGTCCTGGCTTTCATCTTTCGACAAATACATTATTTCGCTAAACTTACAAACAAATTGCCTGTTCAACGATTTAAATTATCTATTTGTAGGTGCAATCGGGGTTATGAGCTGAAAAATAAACTAATGAACTCTTATTTTCTTAAATAGCTTGTTTATTTCGACAAATCAATATTGTTTATATAAAAAAATCAATAGATTATTTCAACAGATATACTGTTTATTTCGACAAATCAATAAACAGATTATCAATCTAACTAAGTAAACGTACCATCTTTTCGTAAGTTTAATCTAAGAATTAATAATGTTATTTTCGATTTGGTAAATTCTTTAGTCCTGATGACATACCAAATTATATTCCATTTCCTACGTTCATTCTAAGCAACACAAAATATTTTTTTTCCGGTTTCATATATTCTTTACTACCTTACGACTCAAGCACAAACAAAGGAACACTAACTCGCTTTGCGACTTACGTAAGTTCTTTTACTACCGACGACTGATGACTTCATGCTGGTTTGAGAGGATCAGCTGAGTGGGAAGGTTGTAGGCTAACTGTTAAGCTGACAGACAGGTTGAATGGGTTGGCTGGCAGACGTGGTAACTGGTTAATTCTTTGGCTGACGGACAGGTTGATTGGCCTCCCGTCTCTCTCCTTTTCGCTTTCTGTATTCTCTTCTCTCCCATTCTCTTTCATCTCTCTTTTCCCTTTCTTTCTTCATATATATATATATATATATATATATATATATATATATATATATATATATATATATATATATATATATATAATATATAATATATATATATTTTTTTCCCCCTTTTTTTAAAGCTTTATTTCCATGTCGCACATTTTTTTTTTCGTTCTTTCTATCTTCCTTTCCCTCTCGCATTTCTCTCTGTCTATCTATGTCTCTGTCTCTCCCTCTCCTCCTTCTACTTCTCCTTCTTCTCCCTCTCTCCTTCTCCTACTCCTTCTCTCTCTCTTCTTCTTCTCCCTCTCACCTTCT
>NC_051393.1:48901257-48903757 GCF_015228065.2 Penaeus monodon | reverse complement strand
CGTTACGTTATCTTTCCATTTCGTTTTTTTCTCTCTTTGTTCTTTCAGTTCTCTTTCTTTCTGTTTGTTTCGTTATCTTTCTATCCCGTTTTTTTTCTCTCTCTCTTATGATATTCCTTTCATTCTCTTTCTTTCCTTCTGTTTGTTTTGTTATCCCATTATTCCGTTTTCTCTCTCTCTCTCTCTCTCTCTCTCTCTCTCTCTCTCTCTCTCTCTCTCTCTCTCTCTCTCTCTCTCTCTCTCTCTCTCTCTGATGTTCCTTCAGTTCTGTTTCTTTCTGTTTCTTTCGCTATCTTTCTATTTCGTTTTTATTTTTTTCTCTGTATGATATTCCTTTCATTCTCTTTCTTTCTGTTTGTTTCTTTATCTTTCTATTCCGTTTTTTTCTCTGTAGGATGTTCTTTTCGTTCTCTTTCTTTAAGGTTGTTTTATTATTTTTCTGTTGCTTTCTCCTCTGTTTCGGTGTTTTTGCTTGGCTCTTTGTTCTTGTTCTGTTCTTTCCTAGTGTCTGTCTGTTATTGTGTGTGTGTGTGTGTGTGTGTGTGCGTGTGTGCGTGCGTGTGTGTGTGTGTGTGTGTGTGTGTGTGTGTGTGTGTGTGTGTGTGTGTGTGTGTGTGTGTGTGCGCGTCCGTTTGTGCATGAGAGTATATCGTTTTTTTTCCGCATCTTCATCCCTTTATCTCCCACCCACCCTTTCGCTAATCCCCCATCCTCCTCCTCCTTTCCTATCCCTCCCCATCCTCTCTCTCTCTCTCTCTCCCTGCCTCCCCCCCCCACCCATCTACCCCCCTTGCACCCATCCACCCATCCCTTCCACCCATCCCCCCCCCTCTCTCTCCCTCCTTCAAGGCACCTTTATGCCGTAAAGTCGCCATGATCTTGACGTAACCTCTAGTCTCAGGTAACAGTCTGGGATGCGGGGAGGAAGACGCTCTAGAATACTTGTAATTTAACAGCCACGTTTTCTATTTCCTTCCTGTGTGTTATTTTCGGATTTCGTATTATTGTTTTCATATATGTTTATATTTCTGAAGTGACTAGTCGATGCGAGTCATGCAAAGCGAGTGGATGTTTGTATGAGTAATAATTCATTTGATGTCATTATAATGAATATTTACAAATTCTGTATATTTTGATTATCTGCATATTTTGATTATCCTTTATTTATTGTTGTACTATTTAGCTATCCGATGCCTTTACATCTGACAGTAAACTAATGTTAACACTATAATTAACGGTAACCTAATATTACTACCATTACAATTACCCTAGCCCATGGTAATTAACTGCAATTATCATTAAGCAATCCCACTGAAATTAGACCTAAAAATAATTACTGACTCAACCAACATATATTCTTCACGTGCCGAACCTCATCCAAAGTGACGGCAAAAAAGACATTAAAAACAATCGCGCACTCTTGTAAACACCTCCTCCCTGTTCTAGAGACCGCCGGGTTACAGCACACTTCCCGTCGCTAACACTCGCCAAGACTTTCTGCACCGGTAACTATTTCCGGCTCCCCGGTCACACACAAAGGCACAACCAGCTGTATATATTCCTCGTTGGTTAGGATCTCCCTCACGCTTCCCGGGCATTCCATAATTGAATAACCTTGTCCACCTTTAGGTATAACCCTGCGCTCTCTACAAGACGAGAATTCATAGCCGCTGAGGGATCGCAATTACGAAAAAAATGGCGGGAAAATTTGAACTACATTCCCAATAGAAAAAATAGTAAATATTTAATCATTCGCAAATTAGAACAAAACATGAAAAAAAAATCCAAAGAATAAAGAACAGTTTTAATAACTGCGATAACAGCAATGCACAAACACAGCTGTCACGTGCCAACGCGAACTTAGCGGAAGGAAAAGAGTGAGAAAAAAAAGAAAAGAAAAGAGAGAGAGAGAGAGAGAGAGGAAGAAGACACGGCATCAAGATTTCACTTTCGCATTACACATAATTTAAGAGTTTGAGTGTAAGAAGAGAGGGAGGAAGGAAGGGGAAAAAGATTAAGATTTCACTTTCGGATTGCTCATGGTTTCAGATTTGTGTGTTCGAATGATAGCGTTGTTGACTACGGCTTAAGCCTTACTGCAAAATAAACCTTTTCGATTTTTCTTATATAAACATTCTGAAAATTTTGGCATCTAGACGGTCAATAATAATGGTGCAATATAGCAATATGAAAATACCACGACCAGTTAATTGCAATTTGCATATTTTCATTGAATTAACGCTTGTTCTATTATTGCAATCATTGAAATCAATACTGTTTCCATCTGCAGGACAATCTTCATTACCATAATTAATTATAAACCGCGGTACCTGTCTCTTCTACTCTCATCATTACTATGTTAATTCTACTTATAAATTTGCTACAAATACTATTACTACACCAGATAATATAACTTCAATTAATTAATTAATTTCTTGTTACTCTTGCTTTGTATAATATAAATTTTATA
The DNA here is from genome assembly GCF_015228065.2 of Penaeus monodon. Lineage (NCBI taxonomy): Eukaryota > Metazoa > Arthropoda > Malacostraca > Decapoda > Penaeidae > Penaeus > Penaeus monodon. The sequence continues at coordinate 48,901,287 of NC_051393.1, read as the reverse complement.
TTATATTTATCATATGCCATAACGCATCCG
>NC_051393.1:48894821-48901157 GCF_015228065.2 Penaeus monodon | reverse complement strand
GCATAAGGTCTTGAGTGAATGCTGGTGATGAAGTAAAAAAATTTTCCCCTCCATTATGTTACAGTTGTTTTTCTTATTATTATTAACAGCATTGTTATTATCATTATTGATGATATTATTATCATTGTTGTTGTTATTATCATTATTGTGATTGTTACTGTTCTTCTTCTTATTATTATTCTTGTTATTATTACTATTACTTTTGTTATTATTATCATTATTTATTTATTTATTATAATAATTTTTTTATCATTGTAAACCTGAAGAAAAAGGGGTTATGAGATATTCATAATTTGGAAACTTTTTGTGATTGGATTAATTCCTGTTTATTTCATATACAAATCCATAAGCAAAGCAATTATCTCAGTCATCTTATTACCAGTGTTATATTTTTTTTTACCGAACGAACACAATATAATGTAGCTTTCTGCTGAGAAATATGGTGGGCTGTTTATATTGATTTCATTATGGATGCTGTTGTGGTTGGTGAATGTAATTAAGCTGAAGAATACTGATCAATTCATGAGATGTGAGAGGGTTTACTTTACAAAGAGAAAATTTCTTTTATTATGTGCACATACAGATACATGTGTATGTGCACTTGTAGCGTCACACATGCATGTGTGTGCGCTCATCCACACACATGCATACATACATACACACACACACACACACACACACACACACACACACGTGTGCACATTCACATGCACATGCATACGCACATGCACATGCACATGCACTTGTGCACACACACGCATACACATATGCACACACACACACACACACACACGCACACACACGCACTCACACGCGCGCGCACACACACACACACATACACACACATACACATACACATACACACACATACACACATACACACACATACACACACACACACACACACACACACACACACACACACACACACACACACACACACACACACACACACACACACACACACACACACACACACACACACAGACACAGACACACATGTGCACACACACAGACACAGACACACACACAGACACATACACAGACACACACACAGACACACACACACACACACACACACACACACACACACACACACACACACACACACACACACACACACACACACACACACACACACACACACACACACACACACACACACACACACACACACATGTGCACCCATACCCACACAGTGGATTGCCACACACACGTGGACACGGAAACACATGTGCACACGCAAACACATGCACACACACATGTACACACGCAACCACATGTGCACACACATGTGTTCACACCCATGTGCACACCCATGTGCACACCCATGTGCACACCCATGTGCACACACACATACACACATACATACACACATACATATACACACATACATATACACACATACATATACACACACATACACACACACACACACACACACACACACACACATGTGAACACATGTGAACACATGTGAACACACATGTGCACACACACAGACACACACACACAGACACACACACACACACACACACACACACACACACACACACACACACACACACACACACACACACACACACACACACACACACACACACACACACACACACACACACACACACACACACACACACACACACACACACACACACACACACACACACACACACACATGTGCACCCACACCCACACAGTGGATAGCCAGTGATAATGCACACACAAACAAACATAGACTTTCATATGTATTATCAAAGGCAATCATATGTATTTATTCATTGGAAAAACTAACATATTTTGTGTATACATGCTCATTCATCCCATTTAGTTACTTTTGATGTGTGCTAGAATCAATTTTGTGGTTATATATATGAAGAGTGACATTATAGTGACGTAAATGGTAATTATAATAGAAGTACCAATAGCAATAATGATGGTGTTGCATTGATAGTGATGGTAATGAAGATGATGATAATGATAATGATTATAGTAGTAATGATGATAATTGTGATTATGATGATGATGATGATAATATAAATGTTGATAATGAGAATAATAATAATAATGCTAATAATGATGGTAATAATAGTAATAGTAATGATGATTTATATAATAATAATGATGATGATAATGATGTTAATATTGATATTGATATTGATAATAGTAACAATAATGATAGCAATGGCACTAATAAAAATAGAAATAAAGGTATTGATAATAATGTTAATAATAAAGGTGAATAATAAGGTAATTATTTACAAAGTGACCGCATTCAGACCAAGTCCCAAGTACTCAAGCCAACAACACTTGGCGTGCTCCTAGCAATCCACAAACACACGTGCACACACACACACACACACACACACACACACACACACACACACACACACACACACACACACACACACACACACACACACACACACACACACACACACACACACACATATGCAGTATGAACCAAAAATCTGCCTTGTAACCTTGTAGCTTATTTTCCTAATTTCTTACATCATTCATTGCCTCTGCTGATTATTTCATACATCAATGGGTGTATTTCTCTCACTTTTTGATGTTCTCAGATTTTCCCTCTCTCATTGGGGTAATTTTGTAAATATATACAAATGATGATGAAGATGGTAATAGTATTGATAGTGATGCCTGTAGTGATAATGATAGTAATGATGATAATAACATAAATAATAATAATAATGGAAATAATAATAATAATGATAGCAATAACAATAATAATGATAATAATAGTCATAATAGTGAAAGAAGAAAAGGAGAGATAAGAAAAATTTTGTTAATACCTGATATAATGTTAAACAGTAATAATAGTGATCCTGTTATTGAATAGTTAGTGAATTATATATTTGTAATGGAATTTAACTATTTTTATAGTTATTATTATTCTTGAATGTGAAATATTTAAGTTGATATTCACTTGTATAAGTATAGTTATAACCCGTGTATTATATATTGCTGAATATTTCAGATTTGGCTTGAGGTTAATTGAATGCTATACACACTTTGTTCTACATGGGCTTGGTTATTACATACATGTACACAGGCACATTTACACATGGGCTTATGTACATGCACACATGTACACATATGCACACACTCATGCATGCAGACAGGCATACACACGCACATGCACAAGCACAAGCATGGACACACACACACACACACACACACACACACACACACACACACACACACACAAACACACACACACACACACACACACACACATGTGCACACACACATACACATGTGCACACACACATGTGCACAAACACATGTGCACACACACATGTGCACACACACACACACACATACACACACACACATACATACATACATACATACATACATACATACATACATACATACATGCACACACACACAAAAGGGAAAAATTCCCATGTTTTAACGCATTTTTCCTTTCTCGTTGCAGGATAAAAACGTTCAGCAGTTTCCACCCACACAACACCCAGAGAGAAGCGCTGTAGGAGAGCAGAACAGAGAAGAGAAACCATCAGATTCATTTCCTTCTCTCTCCCACTCTCTGTCCTTATTTCTATCCCCTTTTTCATTTTTTTATTTCGTATTTGGTTAAGGCACATCTTCTGAATGGAAAAAATTGAGAAATTCGAGCACTACCTAGCTGGTACGACGAACTTCCCGTACAAGATGAGCAGCTTTGGTGATTGCAACTATTCAGGTATTGACAACTTTAAGCTCTTTCAGAATAATGTTCTCAATGTCGATCAGGGCTTGTCGCCTACATATCGGCACTTTGAATGTGCTTGCAGTAAGATATTCTCCAACAAAGCTGATTTCACCCGACATTTGAGAGTTCACACTGGAGAAAAACCCCACACCTGCCCGGATTGTGGAAAAGAGTTCTCTCTCAAGGGAAATTTGACCAAACACATGCAGCTGCACACAGATGAGAAATCCTATTATTGTCCTGAGTGTAACAAGGCATTCCTGAAAAAGGTGTACCTAGATCAGCATATGAGAGTTCACACTGGGGAAAAGCCGTTCAAGTGTACAGAGTGTGACAAAGCCTTCTCTCTAAAAGGTAACCTTACACAGCATATGATGCTACACACAGGCACCAAATCATACCACTGTACAGTGTGTAGCAAATTGTTTTTGAAGAAGAGTTACCTCACACAACACATGCGGATACACAGTGGTGATAAGCCATATAAATGCACTATTTGTGAGAAGGCCTTTTCCCTTAAAGGAAATCTTTCACAGCACTTGAAACGGCATTCTGGAATCAAGCCACACAAATGTGAAGAGTGTGGAAAATCATTTGCTTTAAAGGGTGCTCTCAATGAACATATCAAAGTACATGGAGGAGAAAAGCCATTTAAGTGTCTAGAATGTGATAAGGCTTTTAATCGGAAGGTCTATTTAGTTCAGCACCAGAGAGTACACACTGGAGAAAAGCCGTTTGATTGCTCAGAATGTGGAAAGTCATTCTCCCAAAGAAGCATCCTTAACCAGCATATGAAGCAGCATAGAGAAAGATCTTTCAAATGTGTTGAATGTCATAAAATATTTGTGAAGAAAATCTGTGCTCCCCTAAACAAACAGGACAAACTAGGACTGGGCCCAATGATGTGCCCTGATTGCCAGGAGGAATTAGCCATGGAGGAAGCATTTGACCAAAACAGTAGCCTCGAAAATTCTAGCGAACATTCCTACAAGTATAGTGCTTCTGAAGAGGACTTTTCACTCAAATCAGCCAGTGACCACGACCCTCCAGATGTTCCTGAGCTGCAGGAGCCTCTCCATCGGCATGAGCAGCTGCTGCAAGCTCAGTGTAATGCAAGAAACCTTTTGTCTAGAAACAGTGAGAGCTCCAGAGAAACATTCAAAGACATGCTAACCAAGAGACCAGACTTCGACAGAAGACACACTCCTGAGTATGAAGTTGAGCAAGAAAAATACAGTGTGGAGTACAAGAAACTCACTACACTGTGGTTAAATTCAAGGCAGAATTTCATCAGAGAACAAAATGAGATGGATGTCAAAAGGAATGAAGACACACCGTAAGTGTCAGTGTGAATATCTATAGCACTGGTATTAAAAAAAATTCTTCAGAAAAAATATATAGTACAAACTTCCTTGATCATTCATTTCTGTCATCATTGATAAATGCATTTTTTTTTTTTTTTTTTTTTTTGTCATGTCGGAAAAGAAACTGTATCGCCTGCCATATGTTACGGTACCATATTTTTTTCCTGTATGCAGATCAATTTAATCAGTATTACTGGAGTATGACCTGAAAGAAGCCTTGCTAATACTATATTTTCTTAATGGTTATGAACCTATTCATATACGAAATGTATTTCCCATGGTTATCATTTATTTTCTCTTCATTTTTTATAGAGTGGCCACCCTTTTACACTATATAGAGGACTGATACCTCACTCTCTACATTATATCTCATGATGACAATTGCATGTTGAATAGTACAGGAAATAGTTGCAAGACTGTATTAGTTTATGAGTGTCACGATGTGTCTAATCCAATAGCTGTAAGGAAGTTATTATTAGACATGTAAATGTGCAGTCATGGACTAGTTAGATAAAGCCTTCTAGTTGTTCAGCACATCAGTTCACAACAGTTACTGTAATAATAACAAAAGTTTTTTTCTTCTTTTTCTATTTGTTTCTTTCTGTAGGGTATGAAATAATTGTTCTTGATTTTGATCATTCCCAAGAAGTTTGTTTCAAGCCCCCAAAGTGTATATACTCTGCAGTAGGTATGGATATGGAGGGTAACCCTTGAGTTATGCACAAGTCCAGGGCTTATGAGAATCTAGCAGATTTTGAATTAAAAGAATGTGCCATTTGTTATTTTTATATCACGCTGCTGGACTGCAAAATATTAGCATCTTAAGAGTATATATTGTAACTAAGGACAGATCTTTAGTTGAGGCGACATTATTCGGCTATAAAGAATTGTTATTCAGAATTTCTTATATATTCTTAAAAAAAAAAACTTGTTTTATAATTGCCAATGAATTACATCCAGATAGAGATTTATAATTAGGCATATTGTTATGAAACTTTTAGAATAATAGCTTCAATGGCTTTAATATCACCACTTTGAGCAAATATATAATGTTTACATAAGTATTCTTGCCAATGCCTAGGCAGCATCATTAGTGCACACTTTATATGTATGTTCACTTAATGTGTGCTCACACAACAAACACACCTGAATATGGAATCCAAAGATACCTGACTTTGTACAAAAAACATTCTAAAGAAACTGATATTAATGTTATAATGAGACAAACAGTAC
>NC_051393.1:48867321-48872321 GCF_015228065.2 Penaeus monodon | reverse complement strand
TGTAAGCCGTGACGTCAGCAGAGATTCGGTGGCTCTGTGTTACGTAAAATTGTTTCACGACATAGACCCTTATTTGTACCTCTACCCAGCCTCTTTTCTCAAGGGGTCAAGGGAGATGAAGGTCACTTTGATTACGACCGAGGGAATGTATTGGAGATTCGAGATTCTGTTAAAGTAATGTGTATGATTTTTTTTATATATATGTATCTTTTAATAAGCTTCGGTATAGTTTGTAAGTTACATTTAAGAACCTTTATTTTTACCTTTACTCTACTCTTTACTATACGTCTAATATCCCTATTTTCCATTTTTCAGTAATATATTTTCTCTTTCTGTCTTCTTAATCTTAAGGGCATTATCATTATAAAAAAAAAGAAAGAAAAAGAAAAAACACGATAAACAGTTTCCAAAGAAAAGAGTGATTAACGAATGAACGAATTCTAGACATACGTGTCCTTCCCCGACCCATTCATTAGAAATGAATAAATAAATAAGTAAAAAAAAAAAAGATAAATAACTATAGATATAAATATAAATAAAAGAGGATAAAAATCCAGTGACATACCAATCATCGAACAATTCAGTTTAAGAATATTTAATTCACTCTCGTTATAAAGCAATTCAGTCGAGGAAAAATGCGCCATTCATCCCAGCAACACCTTTAGCAACATGACATAATTCGTCCCTGTCATTCACCTGTCATCACATCAACATGACACGTGACATCGGCTGCTACTGCCATAGATAATATCTTTCGGAAGCTTCTGATCACGTGACGTTCCCCTGGTCTCCATGATGCTTACTGATGCGCTGTTCATTATGCAACAGCTGATAAACACCAACTGGCACCTACCTCTCTTTATCAATACTTATCTGGCGTTTTTATTTATTTATTTATTATTATTGTATTTTTTAAAATGTAATATCAGGAACGAGGACGTGTTATTTCATTTGACTTTATTTGTCGCGCTCAGCAACACCAGCAAGCGATATGTAAGGGCAAAATACACGTAAGGAGATACGTGCTTATATTTTTTTTTATCTTTTATCATCATTTTTTAAGCGTTAGACTAACAGTGACATAACTTCCCTATCATTATTATCAAGATACAGTACTACTATGTCTATTCATATCATGAATAAACGAATAAAAATTAAATACACGATAAGAGATAAGGGAAAATATACCCTATACAAAGACACGTGTAGGCAAAGCAGGTGTTTTCCCACCCTTTATTCTCACACTTGTAGAAAACAAAAAAACTTTATTTATTTATCTATTTTTTTTTCTTAATGTTTACGTTTGTTGAATATGTATAAATAAAATCGCACATTGGAAAGTCATTTTTTTTAGTTTGTGTTCTTTGAAATAATACAAAAAACGTATTTATTTGTTTGTAAATTTATAAACAGATACTATTATGTCCACGCATTTGTTAAAAGATTTATGTATCAAATGAATGTATTTGGGTTTTAGTTTTCTTTAATTTACATGGAGACAATATACCTAAACTTAAGACACAACATTCAATATAAGATTATTTGATAAGTTCGATTATTTCTACTCTATTTAGCCCAATTAACTTTATTCCTTTCAGTTAATCTTATTCGTGCTATTCATAATTAAAGTTTTTTTTTTTTTTTTTTTTTTACTCCTTATACTTAATCTTATTTTTTAATATGCTCCTAAACTTCCTTATCTATTCAGAATTTCTATTTTCTATTATATATATATATATATATATATATATATATATATATATATATATATATATTATTTCTACTTCTATCCTGTAATAATGCCATATCTAAGACCACCTATTCTTCCTATTCTTAACCTTCAGTTTATAATCAGTATTTCTATTTTTCCACTGACATAATCTTAATAAATGCCATATATATTCCACCTTCCTTTCACGTCCCCTAAATCATATTCTTACATATCAGTGAAAAAACTATAAGCTACTTCCATTTTTGAAATCCTATTACAATCCCACCTATGTTATTCTTGTATACAAAAACACTCTTCCGTGTTGATACAATGGAAGAAAAACCCACACTACAAAAACTAGATTTATTGAAAATGAGACTACAGTTTCGAAATCCACCTGGATTCCATCCTCAGGTCTGAGGATGGAATCCAGGTGGATTTCGAAACTGTAGTCTCATTTTCAATAAATCTAGTTTTTGTAGTGTGGGTTTTTCTGTTATTCTTATATAAAATCTTATGAATTCCACATGGAGTCCACACACACACACACACACACACACACACACACACACACACACACACACACACACACACACACACACACACACACACACACACACAAAAAAAAAAAAAAAAAAAAAAAAAAAAAAAAAAAAAAAAAAAAAAAAAAAAAAAAAACGCCCATTCTCCCTTTCTTTAATCTACGCTACTCCCACAGCCTACGAAGATGGCCATGGCAGACAACCATCGCCTGTGGCCCGGGGGGAGGGTGCCCTACAGGATTGACTTCGACGAAACTGAGCATGTCTATAGTAAGAGCCAATTGGTGCATTTTAGTATGGACTTGTGTGTTGTTGTTGTTATGGGAGGTCGAGTCTTGGGATTGAATTTTTTCTTGTATTCGAAAAAATTACAATAATTACAACAACAATAATAATAATAATAATAATTACAATAATAAAATTAAGCAGGGGCTATTTTCTAGTAGAGATGGAGAAACTGTTAATATAGCCAAGGAATTAACATCGGAGTGATTAATCTCCAAGTAATATGCCTCTAAACACCTTGCAAGAGTAATATAAAAGACAGTGACTCAATAGCGATCAGAAAAATGTATTTCTAACCATCAAATAATTTCCAAAGTCGTTTGAGAGTAATTCCTTCTCCCTCTCCACAGTCTACAACCTCCTCCTCTCCGCCATCACGCGCATGAATGAACTACACTGCGTGAACCTTGTGATCGCCGGGAATGAAGCGGAGGACTACGTGTCTATACAACTTGAGGATTTCCTTTCTTCACACCTGGGGAGGCAGGGCGGGGAACAAGTGCTCACCATCTCCCTTGATGCTAACGTGGGCACCATCATGCACGAATTCATGCACACGCTTGGTAAGAACTTGCGTGAGGTTTAATGTGAAGAAACGATGGAAGCAAGGGCGCCATTTTTTTTTTGGAGGGGGGGGAGCAGTGGGAGGAATTCACCCCCGCTACCAAGTTTTCAAAATGGATTCTCAAATGAGCAAAACAAAATTTTGCAAAGTAGAAACCATTACCTCTGTCCACTGACGTTTGTTTACATTAGCCAAGAGAAGATAAAATTTGAAATTACGTACGAGTAGTCTATCCCTACTTGGATGTGTCCCCTACACCCCCATTTTATTTAATCTACTATATTTATAATTGATGTATGGAAGTAATAACCCAGTAGGCCTAGTTTACATTAATTTTCTATGTTGTATAGTTTTTTTCATAATCAAGGTTTACAGAAGATAGGTTTTATTGAAAAAAAGATTTTCAAATTCTATACGAGCCACAAGAACAGAAGTACTGTTTGGGAGCTTATTATTGTTTTCAGTTCGCTACAATATCTGCATTATTACTTCCTAATATACACCCCAAGTGGTTTCAGAACGACTATGAAATACGTCAGACTCGCCTATAAGATCTGAGGTTGGGCTGGGAAATAGGGAGGGTGGGGAGGGTAAGACAACCCCCCCTCTCCCCAAGGAAATTTTAAATGGCGTCGTGCAGGGTAGTTCCTTGGGTAGGGGGTATCGCAGTTTTTTTTTTTTTTTTTTTTTTTTTTTTTTTTTTTTTTTTTTTTTACACAAAGTATGCATCTGTTTTTTCATATTAATATCAGACGTCACTGATTGCACCAGAAACGTACACGACTTAATCAGCTTAATAAAGCCATTATATATATATATATATATATATATATATATATATATATATATATATATATATATATATTACCTCTGTATCATCGGTATCGCACAAAATAACTTAAATATTTCAAAATCCCATTTACTACAGGTTTCGGACACGAGCATAACCGCCCTGATCGAGACGAGTACGTAACGGTCTATTTTGACAACATCCAGGAGCAGGCCAAACCCTACTTCCAAAAATACGGGTGAGTTTGGGATGCCCACATTTCCATACTTGTTTTGGTGGTCCAGTGATTGAAGATAGTTGCGTTCATGATGACGTTCATTATGGTATTTCGTTTTAGTGGTCGGGTGTATATTTTCGTTCGTTGGCACGGTATTTCTCAGGGGCAAAGAGGAATTTCTCTTTTATAAGAAAGATTATACCGGTATGACGAATCAATCTTATCTCTCCCGTTAAAAAAGAAAAAGAAAAAGAAATCACATCGGCATAAAAAAAAAAAAAAAAAAAAAATACAACGGTATAACGAAAAGAAGAATATATTACAATGGGACCCGACCTTCCAGAGCCGAGAGTGGCCTCATTGGAGACTTGACGCCCTATGACTACACCAGCATCATGCACGCCACCAACCAGCACAGTGAAGACATCAACATTGACACCAGTAAGCCAGTCATTGAAAGGAAGGACGGTGAGCTAAGTAAGTAACAAAAAAAGAAAAAGAAAAAAAAGAGAGAGAAAAAAAATATATGTGTGTGTGTGTTTTATATATATATATATATATATATATATATATATATATATATATATATATATATATATTATATATATATTATATATATATTATATATATATTATATATATATATATATATATATATATATATATATATATATTTACTCTTTTCTTGTGTTGTTTATTGTTTGGTAGAGTATTTTTTTCATTATTTCTTTTTTTTTGTATATATTACTGCATGTTTCTCTTAAAGACAGTCGCTGAATATCTATTCAGAATTCAAACTTGAGAATATAAAAAATAAAAATACACATAACCTACCATACGAACGAAACAAGTTACATCTAACATTCGAAACGAACCTCTAAACTAACTGGA
>NC_051393.1:48852321-48859821 GCF_015228065.2 Penaeus monodon | reverse complement strand
TTGCACACGCACATGCACGCCCCACTCGCCCCTCCCCCCCCCAAAAAAAAAAATGCAAACATATCTAAAACACAATAAAACACACACACACACACCCACACCCACACCCACACACACACACACACACACACGCACGCACACACACACACAAAATAAAAGGCAAATATACCAATAGTATTCGCGAGCTTCCTGACTGTAGCAGTGGAGAAGGTCCCTTTGCGCATCCTGTCTCCCACCCAGCTGACGATGAGACTGAAGATCCACATGCCCAGGTAAGGCATCCCGGACAACACTGCATTCTGAGGAAGAGAGAGGTATAGTGTGAAGAAAAGGAGAAGAAGGAGGAGGTGGGGGAGATCTCTCTCTCTCTCTCTCTCTCTCTCTCTCTCTCTCTCTCTCTCTCTCTCTCTCTCTCTCTCTCTCTCTCTCTCTCTCTCTCTCTCTCTCACACACACACACACGCACATATACACATATATGCTTTTTTTTTCTTTTCTTTTTTCCATTACCTTCATCCATAACTCTTCCCAACATCTTTACCAAACTCTAAAAACATTAGATCCTTTTTTTGCATTCGATATATCCACAAACAATACTCATATAACAAAACAAATACCAGATATTCAGAACTTACAGAACTTCCATTATAAAACCACCAAACCACCCTATTCACAATGTATTAACATCGAACTGCCTCTCAGTATTAACCAAGCGATGTGATATCCTGTTACTGAACTCCTATTACAGAAGCATCAAACCACCCTCTTCACAGTGTATTAACATCGAACTGTCTCTCAGCACTAACTAACCGATTTGATATCCTGTTGCAGCATATTCTTCATGTACAGCGGCAGGTCAGTGAGTAGTGTGTAGAAACCCCAGTTGTTCCCCACGCCAGCTATTAGAATGGCCCAGAAAGGTACTGATGTTAAGACCTTTGTCCATGGTACCGGGGGAGCCTGTTGGTGAAAGAGATGTTCGGGGATGGTAACAGAAAAAAAGGGGAGGAAGGAAAAGGGGAGGGAGGGAGGGAGGGAGGGAGGAGGAGGAGGAGGAGGAGGAGGAGGAGGAGGAGGAGGAGGAGGAGGAGGAGGAGGAGGAAGAGGAGGAGGAGAAAAAGAACACGCAAGTAACTGTGATTTATGAAAAAAATTAAGATGGTCAATTTGAGCCAAACCTCTCCTAGTAATTTCAATCTTTAGGTGACCATGGTAATTAGGACACTGATTATGATGGAATTACTTGTTTATTTATCACTATTGTTATAATAATAATGATCATCATTATCATTAATATAATAATTACCATTATCACTATTATTATTATTATTATTATTATTAGTAGTAGTAGTAGTAGATTTTTGAATTATTACCGTTATCATTTAATCGGGAAAAAATATTATTATCATGATCATGAGCATAAACATTATCACTGTCATCACCATTATCATTACCATTATTGTTATCATTATCATCGTTAACATTATCATTATTATTATTACTATTATCATTATCATTATTATTTTTTATCGTTATTGTTATTATTACTGTGATTATCATTATCATTATAATCTTTTTACCATCATCATATTCATCATTACTTTTATTGTCATTATAATGATAGTAATATTGATGATAACAAAACAAAAATAACAACAACAACAATAATAATAAAAGTACCATCATTATCATCACCATTACTATTATTATTATTATTATTATTATTATTATTATTATTATTATTCAACGATCATCATCCTCACCATTATTATTATCAATATAATGATATAGATAATAATAATAATGATAACAATAGCAATAATAATAATGATAATAATAATGATAATAATAATAATAATAATAATAATAATAATAATAATAATAATAATAATAATAATTATTATTATTATTATTATTATTATTATTTATTAGTATTATAATACTAATAAAAACAAGTATAATTATGATCATTATTACATTTATCATCACTAATGATGATGATGATAACAATAACAAAACAAAAACAACAATAATAATAATCATCAGCATTATTATTACTATCATAATCATCACCAACGTTTTTGTTTATACCTGTCTCTCCTTGCTGTCCCCAAGAGCAGCGTATATATAGTCCCTTTCGACCTCCGTGATGCGCTTGTCTGTAGATGGGTTATCGGACACAACCAGGAACCAAGCCAGACACCAAGCCAGTGTCAAACCGGCTTGGATGTAAAAAACGGCTTCCCAACCCAGGGAGTCGATGATTGCCGCCGCTAGAGGGAAGGCTATGATAGTCCCCGCTTGCGAGCCTGTTGGGAGAAAACGTTTTTTTGTTTTTGTCTAGGGTGAGGGGTGAGGTGAACGTTTGTTTATTCTTGTTTTTTGGATATTGTTATTTTTGTTTTGAGGAATGGGTGCAGGAGGAAAGTTTTATTAGCATTATTGTTATGATCATTATTATTGTTATTATTATTATTATTATTATTATTATCATTATTATTATTATTATTATTATTATTATTATTATTATTATTATTATTATTATTATTATCATTATTATCACCATCATCATCACTGCTGCTGATACTACTACTACTATTACTAAAGTCATTATGACTATGATTATTGTTATTATGATTATTATTGCTATTATTATTGTTGCTGTAGTTATTATTGTCATTATTACAATGAAAATTAGTGTGATCATTATGATTGTTGTAATTGCATTGTTACTAACAATATCATCGTCATTATTATCAATATTATAATCAGAATTAGGATACTTATTTTTGCTTTCCACCTGCCTGTTCGGCTGCATGTCTGTATCACATACATTGTGTGTATTTGTGCATGAATATATGGATAAATAGATGTAGCCTATGTACTGTAGACATTTATGCACATACAGCATATATAATTTTAACCCAAAGCAATTAGTAATAATAAATATTATATTTTTTTTACCTCAAAACTACTAATAATAACCAATACATTATTTTCATCTTCAAAACAACTAATAACAAATAAGGTATTTTTCAACATAAAACAACCAATAATAATACATGAGATATCATCACCTCAAAACAACCAACAGTAACAAACAAGATATTTCACCTCAAAACAACTAAATAATGAATTATATATTTTCACCACAACCAAGAAATAACAGATATGATTTTTTTTTCACCTCGAAACAACCATTCCCACGTCAAAACTACGCCCGTATTTTTCCACTCGTTATTAGCACCAGAGACCCACCGGCGTAGATGATGGTTGAGAGCGTGGACCGTTCGAGGGGCGGCGCCCACGTGGCCAGCAGGGCGTGGGTGGAGGGGAAGGTGGCGCCCTGCAGAAGGGAGAAGGATGGGCGTGTTTTGTTATTCCTTTTTTTCGTATATAAGAAAGGCGGTGAGAGAGTCTTGGGAGAGATATGAAACGCCATCGGGGACTGGACTTTTTATTTATTTATTTGTTTATTTATCTATTTATTATTATTATTTTATTGTCGGTCTGTTTTTCTATTCTTTTAGTCTGCTTTTCCTTTTTTTTCTTTCGTAACCTCTCCTCTCTCATTCTCGTTCTTTTTGTCTGTCTCGCTTCCCTGCCTCCTCTCTTTCACTTTCACCTCTCAGCCCCCCCCCCCCCACACACACTCTCAATCCCCTCTCTTAGTTTCTCTCTCCCTCTCTCTATCCCCTTCCTGCTCTCTTTCTCTCTAACCCCTTCCTCTCTCTCTCTCTCTAACCCCTTCCTCTCTCTCTCTCCCCTCTCTCCCTCTTTTTCCCTCCTTCCATCTCTCTCCACTCCCCTCCCTCCTCTCTCCCTCTTTTTCCCTCCTTCCATCTCTCTCCACTCCCCTACCTCCTCTCTCCGTCTTTTAATCTTTCGTTAATATGGTCACCAACGCTGCTATTCTTAAAGGGGCAAATATTACTGTATATCTCATACTTCTGATAAGATCAAGTCCATAATCTGATAATGACCAAATTCTCGTCATCTATCTTAATAAACAAGTTATATCCCCATTTCATTTGCTGAAGGTCATTTTGTAAAGGGAAATGAGACCAGTACACATCAGAATGAGGTTGATTTAGACTACTGAAAGAGGAAGAGGTGTATAGAATGACAAAAGACTGTTTCCATGCATGTTTGGTGATTTTAATAGAATGATCATTATGATTAAGAACCGGATTGTAAAATAAGCATACGTTATTATTGGAATGTAAGTTAATAAATAATTAGTAAACAGAGGAATAAATAAATGGGGTAGGTAAACACTAAACAGGAGAATAGAGAAATTAATATAATACATACAGACACAAACACCAAACACACTCAATTTACAAACACGCACAAACAACTCACAGACACACACATACAAATCATAAACATACACAAATCACAGACACGCACGATAATGCCCTGCTCTCAAAAGAACAACCATCCCTAACCTCCGACAACCCCAGAATAACCCTGACGACGATGAGGGTCACGGGTCCCGACTTGGCCGCCAGGGGGATGAAAAAGGACACGATAGCCGCGCAGGTGAGGGCGCCCCCGAATACCCGTCTAGCGCCAAAGACCTCGGCCAGTCTGCCTCCTGAAAAAACGATGGGGTGGTTGGCAGGGCTGTATGTAAGGAGAGTGAGGATAATAATTTGGGTATTGATAATTAGAAGAAGGATAGATATCGGCCTTTGTGCCTCCTGATCAACGATGTAGAAAGGTGACGAGGTTGTAACGATAGGGAGGATAGTGATATTAGTAATGATTATGGTATGGATGAGGGGAGGTTGGCAAGATTGTTGCAAGTAGAGGGAGGATAATAAATTTGGTAATGATGATAATAGTAACAATAATTTTAAAATAGGGAGGGTAATTATAGCAGTAGTGCTTATGATATGGATAAGGATTATAGGTTATTCTGCCTCCTCAAAAAAAAAAGCGAGTGTGAATAACCATTACAGTAATGGTTATATGAAAAAGGGCAAATATCAGCCATTGTACCTCTTGATCAACGATGTAGGAAGTTGACTCGGTTGTAATGGCAGGGGAGGTTATGATAATAATTATGATAATGATATGAATAAAAATTATGCATCAGTTAATCTGCCACTTGGATGGGGTGGTTGGCAGGGTTGTTGTGAAGATAGTAAGGATAATGATAATGGTAATAATGATCATTAGACTAAGGATATGCATCTGCAGTTATGCCTCTTAAAAGTCGATGAAGTGGTTGAGTGACCTGTTGGAACGATAAGAAGGATAATTGTAATGAATTATGATAAGGATGAGAATATATCTCAGCCATCCTGTCCCTTGAAATACGGGGGGGGGGGGTGAGGCCAGGATTATGGTGATAAGAAATAATGGCAGCTCTAATATGATAATGGTAATAGCACTGACAAGGGTGATAATAAGATTTATGATAATGATACGTTTTGCAATAATGACAGTGATAAGGATAATGTAGAGATGATCATGGTAACAATGATAATGATGGTGGTACTGATAATGACTAATGACACAATAACAACAATTACATTGTCATCAATTATAACAATAACAATAACATTGTCATCAATTATAACAAAAATTATGATTACAACGCTAAACAGAATAATAATATCAGTGGTGAAAGTTATTTAACTTTTATTATTACTTTTAGTACTGTTGCTACAAGGATAATAATAATAGTAATTTCCATCACATTAATGGTGATATCAATAATAATAATAGCAACAGTAATAAGATATATGAAATACTAACAATAACATTAACGTCATCAAGAACAGAATATTGTTATATAATACTGTTATTTTAACTAGACTTCATTGTCATTATTGTTATCATCAGTATTGTTAGTATTGTTATTATTGTTGTTGTTGGTTTTATTATAATCATTAGCTAACGATGTTAAAATGGTTATAATTATTGACATTACCATTGTTATCAATATCCCAATTTCTGTTGTTGTTACTAATGTTATCATCATTATGGTCATTATCATTGTCATCATCATTATCATTGTTGTTATTATTGATATTATTATTATTATCATCATCAACATCATCATCATCATTATTATTATTATTATTATCATTATTATTATTATTATTATTGCTATTATTATTATTATTATTATTATTATCATTATCATCATTATCATAATAATAATAATGATTATTGGTTTTGTTGTTGTTGTTAATGTTATCATCATTAACAATATTATTATTATTTTTATATTATCTTTATCATCATCATCATCATCAATTTTATTATCAGTATTACTTTAATTACTGTTATTATTACTACTGTTATTATCGTAATTTCCACTATCATTGTTATTATTACTGTTATTATTATTATTATTATTATTATTATTATTATTATTATTATTATCATTATTATTATTATTATTATCATTGTCGTTATTATTATCATTATTATTATTACTATCAGTTTGTACCCATGTGTCCAAATGTGTCCTTACCTGAAATTTTTGTCCATGTATCCTCACCTGGAATTTATGTACATGTGTCTTTACTTGTGCATGTGTTTACACCAATAATTATGTCTATGTGTCCTCTCCTGGAATTTGTGTGCGTACGTGTCCTCACGTAGAATTTGTGCTCATGTATTTTCTCGCTTGGAATTTGCGTCTATGTATCCTCACCTGAAATCTCTATCCATATGTGTCCTCAACTGGAATTTGTACCCGTGTGTGTTCTCGCCTGGAATATGCGTCTGTGTCCTTTCCTGGAAATATGTGTCCATGTGTGAGCTCACCTGGAATTTGTGTGCGTACGTGTCTCCGGTGTCACCTGGAATTCTTGGTTATGTGTCCTCACCTGGAATTTGTGTCCATATGTGTCCTCACCTGGAATTTGTGTCCATATGTGTCCTCACCTGGAAATTGTGTCCATATGTGTCCTCACCTGGAATTTGTGTCCATATGTATCCCCAGAAGAAGGCTCCGGTGATAAGACTCTGAGTCCACTCGTTCCACTCAAACTCTCCAACCTGTGCGATTGAGTGAGTGAGTGAGTAGGGTTGAGTTTTTGCGCGCGCATTCTCTTTCTCTGTCTCTCTCTCTCTCTCCTCTCCTTCCTCTCCTCCTCTCTCTCTCTCTCCTCTCTCTCTTCTCTCTCTCTTTCCTCTTCTTCTCTCTCTTTTTCCTCTCTCTCCTCTCCCTCCCCTTTCCCTCTTTCTCCTCTCTCTCTCCTCCCTCCCTCTCTCTCTCTCTCTCTCTCCCCCTTTTCCCCTCTCTCTCCCCCCCCTCCCCCTCTCTCCTCTCCCTCTCCTTCCTTCTCCCCCCCCCCGGGATTTCCCCTCCCCCTCCCCCCTTTTCCTTCTTCTCCTCTCTCTCTTTTCCCTCCCCCCCTTCCTCCCCCTTCCCTCCCTCTCTCTCTCTCTCCCCTCCTCCCCCCTCTCTCCTCTCTTCTCCTCTCTCCCCTCTCTCTCTCTCTCTCTCTCTCTTCTCTCCTCTTTCCCCTCTTCT
>NC_051393.1:48839821-48844821 GCF_015228065.2 Penaeus monodon | reverse complement strand
TGCACGCGCGCATATACGTGTGTCTAATGTAAAAAAAGAATCCACTGCCGCAATACTAGAAAAATACACGCACAGTCTAATAATTATACAATAAATTAACAACAATTCTTCCACAGCCAACGGCACTCTCCAACCACCAGTCGAAACTGAACTGCCATCGCCATGATTTGCTTCACGTCACGTTGAAGAGGTCTTGGGAAAGTGATTAAAATTATCACCTCCATCAAGTACTCAGATAACCGGTGGTGAGTCGAAAAAAGGGATATCATGAAAGTAAAAGAGTGAGAGAGAAAGAGAGAAAGGGGGGGGGGAGGGAGAGATGAAGAGAGAGAGAGAGAGAGCGAGAGAGAGAGAGAGAGAGAGAGAGAGAGAGAGAGAGAAAGTTTGACAGACAGGCAGACAGATAGATAGATAGAGATAGAGAGATAGAGAAAAAAAATGATAATGACGATGGCGGTTACGAAAGAGAATACTAACAATAACTGTAAAATACAACAGAAATTACAAGGACATTGGTAATAATACAAAAAAAGGGTCAGGATTATTAATTGCCACCCTTATCATTACCATCGTTATTGTCACAAAAATTATAGTTATCAAAAACTTTATTCTTGTTTTCTATTCATTATTTTTAATCTTTTATTTTCATCATCAATATTTATTCTTTTGTAATACTATCATTATCATTATATTATGCAAATTTTATCATAAAAAATGTTATGATCATTATCACTGTTATAAATGATCATTATTGTTACTCTTTTTATTATTATTTTCAAAATCATTATCATTAAAATTACAAGAACTCGATTATTGCCGTAATAATGAATATCAAAGCTATCATTATTGATATTTGTTATTAATATTATTACCATTATTTATAATAATATTTTCTTCAGTGTCATTATTCATTTACTATATATATCGTCATCATTGACATTATCAAAGGTAATATTTTTACTATTATCGTTATTATATTTTCACTATTATTATTATTATTATTAGTAGTAGTAGTAGTAGTAGTATCAATATCATTATCATTATTACTTTCATTATTATTGTTGTTGTTATCATTATTATTGTTATTAGTATCATCATCATCATCATCTTTTTATTTTAATTTTTGTCATTGTTATTATTAATCATCATCATTATCAATACCATTAACATTATTTTCATAATCATTATTACTGTTATTATTATTATCATTATTATTGTTACTTTATTCGTATTATTATCATTATCACATTTTTTATCTTAATCAATATCATCATTATCAATATTGTTATCATTATCACTATTACTAATATTATCACTACTATTACTATTATTGTTATTATTATTATTATACTATTATTATTATTATCATTGTTATCATCATTATCATTATTATTATTATTATTATTATTATCATCACTATTATCTTTATTATCAGCATTATCATTATTATTATAATTATCATTATTATTGCTATTATTATTATCATTATTATTATCACCAATATTGTTATTAATATTATCATTATTATCAGTATTAATCTCATTATTATTACATTATTATTATCATCTCAAATGTTATTATCATTGCTATTATCATTATCATACTTACTATTCATTCGTTTTATATTTTTGTTATTACTGTTATTATTATTGTTATCATCATTATTATTATTGCTATTATTTTTGCAATTGTTATTGTTATTATTATTATTACTATATAATTATTTTATCATTATTAATATAATTATTAATAATAATATTAGTAGTAGTATTGTTATTATTATCATTATCATCGTTATTATCATTGTCATCATTATAATTATCAGCATTATTATCATTATCAATATTACTATTACTATCAATATGAGTATTTTATCATCATCATTATCATCAATATTGTTATTATCATTATTATCATTAATATCCTCATCCTCATTATTATTACCTTATCAGTATCATCATCATCATCATTTCATTATCCTCATCATTTTGTCATACAATTTGTTATTCTAATAATTATTCATAATTGCTGTTATTATTGGTATCATCATCATTGTTATTTTCACTATCTGTATTCTTGTTATCATCCTTATTGATATTTTTGTCATCATTTTCCTTTTTTGGTATGGTTATCATCATTAGTATTTTTACTACTATTATTGTTATTATTATAATTTTTATTATCATTTTCATTGTTGTTGTTGTTATCGTCATTATTACTATAATTAGCATTGTCATTGTTATCATCGTTATAATTACTATTTTCATTATAATTATTATTGTTATTATCATTATCATTATAATTTCCATTATTTTTATCAATGTTATTTTTACTATTGTTACTGAAAATATCATCATTATCATTACTATTACCATTACTATCGCCATTAACTAGCCATTATTACTATTCTTATCATTATTACCACTATCATTATCATCATTACCATCATCTTATCCAACACAGAAGAAAAAATAATGAAGACACCAGCACAAATGACCTCCTGATCATAACCTTGATATAAGGGACTTCAGACGTGGTCTTGATAAGCCTTCCGTAGGCCCATTGTCTCTCTGAAGTTTGATAAGCATCGATGGATTAAAAAGATTGTGTTCTGTATAGATATATCTATATTTGTGTATATGTATATCTGTATATATTTTTTTATTTATCAGTCTGTCTGTCTAATTGCCTGTTTATCTATCTATATATATTGAAAGATAAATATAATATGTGTGTGTGTGTGTGTGTGCGTGTATGCATGTATGTATTATGTTTGTAATCCACACACGCACATGCGTGCGAGTGAATGTGTATCTGTGTGAGCGACAGATTGGGCATATTCTGCAGATAAGTGGAGTACTACCATTTCGTGGACCGAAGTATTTGGCCTTGTACAGATAGAAATTCCCGAATATGCAGATTAAAGCGATAAAAACTCACTAGAACAAAGGGCGCCCAAAGGGTGAAGTCACAAGAACCTTCCAAATCTACCAAATTAATTGTGTGACGAAATCGGGCGTCTGTGTCACGGTCACCCACGGGTAGCGAGCAGCCGAAATAGATCTTAAATTTGTGTTTGCCAAAGCTAGAATCAATTCCATGTAGCTTGTAGATCTACAGGGATAATGAATATCTTTTTTTGCCATTTGAAGAGGATCTGCAAAAGATACGGATATCGATGCACTAATGTATTATAATAATGAAAATTATTAAATCATAATAGTTAAAAATAAATAACATAAATAGACAATATCGAGGCAGAACAAAGCCTTAGGTTTAAACGATCTTTGAACATCGCTTGCTGAAGAACATGATTTGACATAATTTATTGAAGAGATTAAATACTAAATGGAATATAAAACTACCAGGAAAATGAAACCCTGTACATCAAAACTGAATATACTTTCCGACAAGCACTGTCGACTTTATTCGAAACTTGATTGGAAAAGAATTCAACCTGGCAAAAGGTCATCGATTGGAATGGCATTCAAATTCTAAGGCATATCTAGTAGATTGACTTGTAAGTCATGAACCCCAAGAAACTGCTTTTTGCAAGAAACGATCAAAGGACGTTCCAAATAAAACCAAAAAATGGGTCAATGTAATGCGAAAATAGGCCATTCTTGTGAACAAAAAATCTACCACTGCGTCAGGTACGCCACAGAGGATCTTGAATCATAAATGGCTAGGTCTATGAACCAACTGAAGCAGTGTATAATCACGTACAGTCTTCACAACTTACGTTTGTTTCCATATACAGTGCAGACACAAGAATAGATATTCACCCATGACTGGTATACGTTTTTTTTCTTTCTTTTCTTTCTTTCATTGTCTTTTCATTTCTTGTTACGCACGTCATATTCTGCTGAAAAAAAATCTGTAGATGTACACGAAATTCTCAGTTATGTTTTAATCGTCTTGTAATTATTGAACTTTCATGTATCTTAGATTTTTGTTTTCTTTTTCTTCTTCCAGGGAGTACATGTATAGCTTGAAGCCGCGGCTGAAGTGGGAATGTTATGAATAAGGTATGTAATTTCAGACAACAAATGCAGTCAGTCGATCAGTAATATTCCATTTTAAGAATGGAAGAAGCATGCTAGGGTTAGAAAGACCATAGATACTGGAATATGACTAAAGATGATACTTCTGATTTTAAAATCCCCATGAAGTAACGTACCTCAAGCATTAAAAAAATGAAAAACAACGAAAATAAAATATAAATTGTAAAAAAGAAAAAAAAAATGCTGGGTATATTACATATTCTATAAATCATTCCATAATTGAGAAGGAATGTTCTAATAAAACCAGTGTTTTAATAGAAAAAAAAAAAAAAAACGGACCATGAAATGAGATCTAAAAGAGATGAAGTGACGATAACTTAAATGAGTAAAATCATGAATACAGAAAAGAAGGAGAGAAGAGAGAGAAAAAAAGAACAATACCTGATAAAAAAGGTCGTTTTAAAACAGGAAAGTAGATAAATAGACGAAGGGACCAAATAAATAATTAAGAACTCTATAAGATAAGTAATAAATTGTGTAATTAGAACGTGATTAAATACTAACATAGGCTAATACATACTCCTGAACGCTTTTTGCTTGATCACATGAAAACCAGCATATACGGTATGATAGGACTACAAGAGATCCGACTTACTGAATATACATACATATGGGCATGCACACACACAGGAATAAATGCACATGTATACAAGTACAAGCAGATAGCTGGGCAAATAGATAGATAGATATGCGTTATTTATGTGTACGAGTATATGCATGCCCTTATGTACGAATTTTAACAAACAAATAAATAATAAATGATTGATTTATCTGTAGCTATGACATGTATAAAAATAAAAGGTACAGAACTCTTTTAAAAACTACGGCGGATTGCAAAGCCTCATAAAAGACGCTTCAGACATGTCAAAACTAGCAAAAAAAATTCTCAATCTGCTGAAAAAAAAAAAAAAAAAAAAAAAAAAAAAAAAAAAACTT
>NC_051393.1:48822321-48834821 GCF_015228065.2 Penaeus monodon | reverse complement strand
AATCTTCATGTACAGGAGTAAAAATAACAGCAAGTTGAAACAACATTAAAACAGAGCTTTACCTACCACTAGTATCACAGATGTACATTTTTTATGGATACAAAACAAAGTTCAATATCTTTAAATGCTGTACTGTATCCCAGCATACAGTAGATGTCTAATATATGACTAAGAAACAACTAAGCATACAGTATGAAGTAATGATATTAAATTACATACTACAAAATAAATTTTGTAAAGGTAGTGTGGTTATCGATTCTTGTTTCTGTTATCAAAGTAAGAAATTTGATAAAATTCCAAAGGTGATGTGATATGAGAGCATTGTAGCATTTATAAAGAGTTTTGTGCTAGAACAATTTTTTTAAAGACATATTCACCATGAAAATTTAAGAGCAAGATAATACTATGGCACTCATTCTGTCTCAGCACCAAGAGGAGCCATTGCCTGGGTCATGTGACACTTCAGATGCCGATTATAATTAGCTTTAGTAGTAAAAGCCTTCCCACAGGACTTACACTGATGGGGCCTTTCACCTGTATGTGTGCGAAGGTGTAACTTATAATTATAACTTGAGGCAAAAGATCTGTCACAGAAAGTGCACGTATGAGGCCTTAGCAATCTATGGGTTGTCCTTACATGATGATTGAGGTTGGAGCGATAATAAAAGGTTGCACTACAGAGGGAGCAGGTGTGCGTTTTGGTTCCTGTGTGACGATGCAGATGGTCCTGAAGATCAGCTCGCCTAGCCAGAGTTTTGCCACACACAGGGCATACTGCTCCACCTTCACCTGTGTGGCTGGCCATGTGTGAAGAATAGCTAGATGGTGTTGACAAAGTCTGACCACAAACCTGACATGAATAAGTAGGCCTCTGACTGTTGTGTGTGGCTAAGTGAGCTTGTAGGCCAGAAGCTTTGCTAAAGCCTCTGCCACAAATAGAGCAGTGATGGGCGTAATGCCCTTCATGTTCAGCCAGATGCCTGCGATAAACGGACTCCAAAGCAAAACCTCTTCCACATATCTGACATCTATGACTGAACTGACCAGTACAGGTGTCATGGTGTGTTTGCATATTGCTACGGTGACTGAAACTCCTTCCACAGTTCTCACAAACAAATGGTTTCTCTCCTGTATGAGTTCTCATGTGCACTTTCAGGTTCCTGTTGTTTGCAAATATTTTGGAGCACACATTACATTTGTTTACTTTCTTTTTCTGTGTATGAGTTTTCATATGTGATATAAGAGCCTGGAGGGATGTACACTCTTTTGAGCACACTTTACAAGCCAAGCTGTCTTGTGTATGATCTTCCAGGTGTTTCTTGAGTTTAGCTTTCCTGAAGAATATATTATCACATAATTTACATGGGTATGTCTTGTGAAGCTGAACATGTCTGGTAAGTGCCCTCTCAGAGCTGAATTTTTTACGGCAGGTATCACAGCTAAAATGAAATGCATAAGCTTTATGCCTTCGTTCAATGTGTCTGACTAGCGCCTGACGATTTGAAAACACCTGGTCACACTGACGACAAATCTGCAACTTTGCATGTTTTTTGCTTTTGACGTTTTTAGCCAACAGAGTAGGTTGTGATATTCAGTTGCTTCCTCTATTTTCTTGGCTCATCTTGCACAACAGTGAGGACACAATGGCGAGTTCTCAGCTTCATTGTTTTCCGGTGTTTCAACAGCAATGTATCCTTGACCACTCGTCTGCTCTTGGTTGTGGCTGTCCGGAGATTCATCAATAACTTCTTGACTGTGGATTCCTATGTCCTCCTTCTGATGGCCGCCACTACCAACAGAGCCTATGTCCACTGACTCTGGGGAGGTAATCTGGCTGACTTCCGAGCTAGAGATCTTAGGCTCTTCTTCCTCCACCATCTCGAGCACTCTTGCAGTTCCTCGTCATGAGATGTGTCTTTGATTGAGGCAGGAGGATCAGTTATGAGGTTGCAGTCGCAATCCTCGATGTCTATATCACAGTCGACAAAGACCAAAGTGTTGTCATTGGTGGCGGGCTTGCTGAGGGGCTGTTGCGATTGGGGTTGGGGTTGTTGTGACGGAGGTTGCTGTTGCTGCTGCTGAGGTTGCTCCAGCTGAGCCACTGTGGGATTTATGATTGGATTCACGTGATTCTTCTGCTGCTGCTTGTTGTTTGGTGTGTTGGTGTTGATGATGGTGTTGCTGATGAATGTGCTGCTCAGCAAGGAGTTGTTGTTGATGCTGCAAATGCTGGTGCATTTGGTGGTGGTGCTGCTGTGGCATCTGGTGGAGAGCTACAACTGGAATGTGATGATGTTGCTGCTGCTGATGTTGGAGCTGCATCCCTTGCAACTGGTGGCCTGTCTGGTCCTGTGGGAGCTGTGCCACTTGGAGGTGTGGATGCTGATGGTGCTGTGTCTGTTGCTGTTGTTGTTGTTGTTGTTGCTGTTGTTGTTGTTGTTGCTGCTGCTGCTGTTGTTGTGCTGTTGATGTTGTTGATGCTGATGGTGGTGATGATGGTGATGGTGGTGATGCTGCTGCTGATGTTGTTGCTGGTGTTCTTGTTGTTGTTGCTGTTGTAGCTGCCTGTATGTACTAAGCCTGACACCATGTTTCTCGCAGGATGCTTCAACTTTCGTGCTGAGATATTTCCTGTTGGGCAGTTCAGGAGAGGACTGGGTTAAAGAATGCAATGCTAAAAAAGGCAGATTAATGTCACAGAACAGTTTCAAGATTCTTCTAGGAGTGTAACAATCTCACACAGAGAGAGAGAAAGAGAGAGAGAGAGGAGAGAGAGATGAGGGAGAGAGAGAGAGGCGAGAGAGAGAGAGAGACGAAGAGGAGAGGAGAGAGAGAGAGACGAGAGAGAGAGAGAGAGATAGAGATAGAGAGGAGAGAAAACAGAGTGGAGAGAGACAGAGAGAGAGAAAGAAAATCCTCCAAATTACCTATACAAAGACAGTCGGTGTTCCAGAATTTCCAGTTCATTGATGAGATGGAAGCACTTGCTACAGATGGCCGTGGAGTGCAACAGGTGACGAGGCAGCACAGTGCCCACTAAGCTGCAAGTTTGTCTCCCACACTTACCTAGTTTATGTAAAGGCAGGAGGAAATTTTACATTGAATAAGATGAAGGTTACATAAAATTCATAAAATATTATCATTGATAAATTCAATAACAATGCTATGATGTTAACAAAATAAATGTTGCCATACTCAGTCACAAATTCACATATGCCAATATGCTTAACATAATATACATCTACAAAAACCATAAAAAAACCCCACTTACTTTGGACATCACTGTTGCCAGGGAGTCGATGGAGCAAGCGGCAACTGTCTCCTCACACGCCCCTCTCTGCCCCCATCATGCTGGCTGCTGGTTCCTCTATGACAAGGTCGCAAACCAGACACACTAGTCCCTCACCTCCACCAGTCATAGAATCCTCCTCTTCCGTACGTTTCTTTTTGAAGGAGGTGATGGTTCATTCTGTTGAGAGGTTGGTGAGTTTGTGTAACCTGTCATTTTACTTTTCAGAAAGAAACATTATGAAGAAGAAGAAGAAGAAGATGAAAGACAGACAGAAAAAAAAAAAAAAAAAAAAAAAAAAAAAAAAAAAAAAAAAAAAAAAAGAAAGAAAGAAAGAAGAAGAAGAAGAAGAAAAAAATGTATGTATGTATACACATATATATATACACATATATACATATAAATGTATCTACTCTGTAAGACATGACGTATATTCTTTGCCTTCATATAGGCAGGAATGAATTAAACTTTGAGGTATATTTTAATTCAGTTCTATTCCTGCAAAATGAATATAAGATTGAACATCTGGCACTAATGCTAATGTGGGGACCAAGCTAACAGGTCTATAACCACTTTCTGCAGGTCAACTTCTACTAAGAACACACCTTGGCTACAGCAGCGACCAATGACTCAATGGGACATGTATCACTCCTTCTGCTGGGGACAACAAGAACGCCACTGCCAATCATGCTCGCATTACTGATGGCTCCCTGCTGGGTCTCTGCTATGGTAGTTCCCCCACTGCATGAGCCACACAGCTGGTTGTCGGTGCCTGCTTCCGAGGTCTTCTTCTTGAGATTCATATGAGTGCATGACTGGAGGAATATGAGAAGTGGATAATCATTCTGGTACTTATAATTTAACTAGAGAATGACCATATATCATGACTATCAACAAATAATAAGAGTGAAAAGAACATAGACTGATAAAAAGGAGCTATGTCTTCAAAATACCTGTACTTGGTCCACCACAATGTTCTTGTTTGTCCAAGACACTCCTGGTGTGTGCTGTGGGTGGTGGCTGAGGTATTGATGTGGCACTGACACTTCTCTGAGTGTCTGTGGGCTGAGTAATAGACATTGGTGGAGCTACATTGCCTGATGGTGGTATAGAGTGGACCACATGCTTCTCTGACGGGGCTGCAGCCTGTTCAAGGTGACGGGAACTTGTTGAAGTTCCTTGTCCAGCACAGTTCTAAAAGAATCAACAATGGAAGGTTTTAATTTGGGTCATATTCACTATAACAAAGATCTGCTGTATAACTGCCGATGCCAGAATGGCATGCACATACATGTCATGTCCACTGTGATTTTAGTTTATTAATTTGGTATATGCATATATAGACCACAAGCACTCATGTTACTAATTCTACTTATCTCACTTGTATATATAGCCTTTCCCTTGATTTTTGGCAAGATTCTTTTTTATTTCTAATTACTAATGGTATTATTAATATCACTATAATAATCATTATGCTAGTGATAATATAACATAATATAATTTAATATAATTAGCATCAGAATTTTTTCCCTAAACTTCAAAGAATAGGGAAAACAGGTAGAAGCAATGTAAGGCCTACTAACTGACTCTTGTTAAATGAGAACTTATGCTGGCATCTATTTGTAAACAAAATTCACAAAACAAAAACTACAGTGAACAGCACAATTAAATGAAATGTGTACATGCAAAAATGTAGCATTAAGATGTTTAAGTATGCTTATGCTCACATGTGACTTCAGAAGACTTGGACTAGTATATAGGTTAAAGACACTGCATACTATACTCATAGGGAAAAGATAAGAACTACTACTGATTTACCTGCACATCTGAACGATTTACAGCTCTGTGATCAGTACGTGTTTCAACCCGCCTGTCAACAACATCAGTACTTGCTGATAGTTCAAAGGCGTGAGATAGGGCAGGAAGGGTGGAATCTGAGCCCCTGGCAAGGGCTGATAATCGTAGTGGGAGCGGGTCATTGAGGGATCCCCAGAAGGCATCCCCATATTGACATTAACTGCCAGGGTGTGGCTGGTGGCACCCCGGGCTGTGGTCTTCACTTGAGGGGAGTCCACCTGGTGCTCTTGTGAGGGGAAATTCTCTCCACTGGGTCCAGCCATGGGTCCCCAATGCCCATTCCAGCCACACACTTGTTCCAGGCTGCATCCAGACGACAGTCAGTATAGGAATAGGTGTAGGGGTGGGTAGTATGGTTGGCAGCTGAGGCAGAGCGAGATGTGCCACAATTTCCCATCCCTTCCCACCCCTTCCGCTGCATCCTCTGTATAAACCCCCATCCGAGAGTAGTCCTCATAGGACGCCGCCCTCTGCTCGTGATGAGTAGTGTGGTTGGGCCTCGTCACTTCCCCACCGCATGATGGGTAAGTCCCGCCATTGTAAACTCCCTCCTGTGGTAATCTCCGCTGGCACACTCCATGGCATACTGCCGAGGGTCAGCAGAGGCATCACAAGGCTTGAGGAGTGAGTGATGCCTGTTCCCTGGCCTTGTCTTCCCAGATGCCCCACTTCCTTGTAGAGGCTGTCTGATGATCCTGGGATCATGTCACTTAACCCCCCTCGCATGCTCTCACTCAGGTTTGCAAAATATGTAGATCCTGAAACAAAGCCTGGCATTAAAAAAAACAACAACAAAAACTTGAAATCTAGGTTTAACTGGAATCAGAAAAAGGTGCATGAAAGAAAATAAATTACATTAACTATAAAAGGAAGGAGGCTTTCAATACCTAATTTATTAAAAATTGAAAAAAGTCAAGTACATGAAAATACATGAAAAAATAAAAGTTGCAGCTACATTCTATTTGAACAAATCTGCTACTTTGACTGAGAGAGAATGCAATCACTGCATCAAGCTAGAATACCTGTAGAACAGTTCTGTAACTTTTAAATGTTCCAAGAATGAATGAATCATAGAATTAAAAAAAATTATGGGATAAGTCATCATCAAGCTGAGTTATATTAATCTCAACTGGTTTCTATATACTTCCAAGTGCTTACCAGCTGAGGGTGATGCATGGGGCATGGCATAAGTGTGCTGCTGAGGTGGAAGAAGGGGAGAGTAGAGAGGCGGCTGTGCTGTCATGATTGGCCTAAGGAGGGTCTGCTGAGAGTTCAAAATGGGCGTGTAATAGTAGCTGGTTGTGGCGTTAACCTGCCCAGTTGAGGTTCCGTTCCCTGTGCTGGTTCCTCCTACTGCTGCGCCTGCTCCTGCTACTGTTCCTGTCCCTCCTCCATGAGCCATGTGATAGCTTGAGGATGTGTTATTTGTAACACCGCTCCCACTGGCAGCTATTGTCACGTTGCCACCTCCCCCTCCCCCCCTCCCTCATTATAAGTGGTTGGAATTGCTGAGGAGCCACCACCACCACCGCCTCCTCCTCCTCCTGCAGCAGCACCTCCAGCACCATCTGCTCCTGCTGTATCTCCTTCCTGCACTGCGTTGCTGCCATTTCCTGCATGATAGGCAGAGGACACAGCCACTCCCCCATTACTACTTGGGCCCCCTCCAGCCTCCCCTCCTCCATGATGGTAAGTAGTATGAGCTGCAGCTGCACTTCTGCATCCCCCTGCCACTTGTCTGTGGGCTTGGTAAGTGGATGTGAGGTTGCCAACACCCCTGCCTCCTTCGGAACCCACCCTGCCTGCTTCACATACAGGTGGAACGACAGAATTATCACACACGACCTGCTCTTGCTTGTTGCTTCCATTGCCATTGGCACTCCCATCACTGCAGCCAACATTACCATGGGCGGTAGTGTTGTTTCCCCGTGTGGTTGTTGCCATGATGACTGGTGGTGCTAAAAATATCACTCTTGCTTCCTCCAAAGGCTACATTTGCCATGGCTGTTAGACATCCTCCAAACTGGCAGATTTCAAGTTACTGGTGATACTGGATCCCCAATAACTAGGCATTGCATAATTCCTGGAGAAAAAGAAATTCAATTAGATAAAAGAATTTATCAAATAATCTTTCAACAGCTATCTATAACCCAATTATGATTTTATTTATTTAAAGGAAAAGTTTAAGCATTACAGTAACTATTTTTCTTTTCTTTTCTTTCTTTAGGATTCTCTCTCTCTCTCTCTCTCTCTCTCTCTCTCTCTCTCTCTCTCTCTCTCTCAGCCTCCAGGCTAGTAGAGTGGTAATGTGTTGGCCTCTCATCCAAGGGGTCGGTGGTTCGCGCCCCGCCCAGCGCGAGAAGTTGCAACTGTCGCCTGGTGGTTACTGCTGTGGCTGGGCACCACGGCGGGCAAGAACTAAGTTCAGCCGAGTCAGCAACAGCTGATACGTAAGTTAATCGGCATTATTTGACACAGGCCGGGCTCCCCTCATGGGCAAAGCCCGCGCGAGGCTACGCTTTGCATATCGGACTTTTCTCTCTCTCTCTCTCCTTTTGGCATTCTCATCTTTATTCTTCTACTCCTCATTATATATATATATATATATATATATATATATATATATATATATATATATATATATATACATATACATCACACACACATACACACACACACAGATACCATCATCATCATCATCATCATCAGTCTGGGTCAGTCCACTGCAGAACGTAGGCCTCTCCCAATCTTTTCCAACTTTGTCTGTCTTGTGTTTTTTGTTTCCAGTCTCGGCCCCCAAATTTCGTTATTTCGTCGCGCCATCTTGTCATTGGTCTGGCCCTTGGTCTCTTTATATTATCTATAACCCAGTCTGTTACATTCTTTGTCCATCTGTTATCCTGTCTCCGATGTATATGACCTGCCCATTGCCACTTTTTCTTTTTGATGCTTGCAAGTATATCTTCTATTTTTGTCTGTTCCCTGATCCACGTCGCCCTCATCCTATCTCTTAGACTAATTCCCAGCATCAGTCTTTCCATCCCTCTCTGGGCACTTACTAGTTTCCACTCCAGTAATTTGGTTGTAGTCCATGTTTCTGATCCATAGGTCAAAACTGGTAGGATGCATTGATTAAAGACTTTTCTTTTTAAACATAATAGCAAAGAACCTCTTAGTATGCTACTGTGTCTGCCAAAGGCGCTCCAGCCTAGACTGATGCGTCGCTTAATTTCCTCTTCGTTAGATGTGTTTGTCTGTACGAGTTGTCCTAGCTATATATACTTGTCCACTACCTCTAGCACTTCGCCTTGTACTTGTATCTGTTCGAACTGAACTCTACTGTTGAACATGATCTTAGTCTTTTTCTTGTTCATCCGAAGTCCGATTTCAGGACTTTCTCTATTTAGATCATTATTAGTTGCTGCATTTCATTTGCAGATTCACTGAAGAGAAACAATATCATCTGCAAATCTTAGATTGTTTAGATATCGTCTCCTATATCTGATACCCTTTCCGTTCCACTCTAGCTTTTTGAACATTTACTCAAGACAAGCTGTAAACAGTTTTGGTGAGATGGTATTGCCCTGTCTAACACCTGTTTTAATTGGGTATTTGTGAGATATAAGATAGATATATATATAGAATTATAGATAATATATAGATAGTATATATAATATATATAGATATAATGATAGAGAGATATAGAATATAGTAAATAGATAGAGAATAAGAGATAAGATAGATATATATAAAGAGATATATGATATAGAATATATAGTATATATGAGATAGAGATATGAATAATAAGAGATAATAGATAGATAAGATAATAAGAAATAGATAAATAAGATAGATAAGAGAGATAATAAGAAGAGATATATGATGAGTAAGAGATATATAGAGAGAAAGAAAGATTATAATATATAAGAATAGTAATAGAGATATATATATAGTAAATAGATATAGTAGATATATGAATATATATAATATATACAGATAATAGAATAATATATAGAGAGTATACATATATATAATACAGATAAATAGAAGAAAGTATATATAACATATATATTATATAATATAAATGAGAATATATATAATATATAAAAAATAGTATATAGCATGATGATAATGAGAATAGTATATAGATAAAGAGATTATAAGAAATTAATATAGATGATAATATATAGATAGAGTAGATAATATAAATATAATATAAGAAGAAGAATAGATATATATAATATATAAAGATATAATATGATAGAAATAATATATTAAATATATAGTATATATAGTATTATATATATAGATATAGATAGTATATATATTATATATAGATGATAATATAGATATAGATAGATATATATAGATATTATTTATATAAATAGATATATAGATATAGATGATATAGTAAATGTATATGATAGAGAGTAGTAGATATAGATATAATATCAGAGATATATAATTAGAATGATATATATAATATATATTATTATATAAGATATAGATATATATATATATATAGTAATATATAAGAGATATAATAGTTATATATATGAGATAGTATATTAGATATATATATAATATATATAATACTATATATATATATGATAGATATATATATATATTATAGATATAATATATATATAATAGAGTATATATATAGTAGATATATATATATGAGATATAAAATGATATATATATAAGATATTATAGATATAGATATATTATATATATATATATATAATATATATAGATATAGTATATATATATTAAGATATATAATATATATATAGATATATATATATATATAAATATAATACATATATATATAATTGATTATATTAGAGATATATATATATATATAATATGATTATATATATAGATATATAGATATATATATATATATATATATATATATAATATATATATTAGATATAGATTATAAATATATAGAATATGATATATATATTAACTAATATATATAATATATAATATATATAGATATTAATGATATATATATAGATAATAATATATTATATATATAATAATTATATATTATAGATATATATATATATATATATAGATATATATATATATATATATATATATATAATATATACTATATATATATATATATAATATATATATAATATATATATATATATATATATATATATATATATATATATATATTTTATATATATAATATATATATATATATATAGATATATATTAATAGTATATATATATATATAATATATATATCTATATATATATATATATATGATATATATATATATTAATATATTATATATATGATATATATTATATATATATATATATTATATATATATATATATCTATATCTTATATTATATATATATATATATATATATATATATATATATAATATATAATATATATAATATATTATATATTATATATAGCATAGTATATATATATATATATATATTAATATATGTATATATATATATATGATATCTATATATATATTATATATATATATATATATATATATATATATTAATATATATATATTATTATATTATATATATATATATATATATATTATATATATATTATATATATATATATATTTATATATTATATATATAATATATATATATATTATATCTATATTATTATATATATATATATATATATATAAAAAATGAAATATCTATATAATATATTATATATATGTATTATGTAGTATGTAATATTATATTATGTAGTGTGAATGGCTTGTGTGATATGTATTGTATTATAGTGATGTAGTATATGATGTATGTATGATGTGAGTATATTTATGTGATAGTGGATATATATATATATATTGGCTATATTATAATATATATATATATATACTATATAATAATAACATATATATATATATATATATATATATATAATATATTTATATTATAATATATATTATATATATATATTATCATAACCCTACACTTATTGTCTATATATACACAAATAAATACATGAAACCTTATTTTTATTATGTGAGAGCCTAGCTATTTTTCAATTTACACTCTGTGTGCATACAACTGATAGTAAGAAGAAGTATGCATAAAAGATTCTTGAAATCTATCATGATATGTATTGTAAAACATGATTACTCCATCATTGTTATGCAAATGGATAGAAAAATAAAAAATTGTCTATTATATATCATGTATGCATACATATTTAAATATACCTTATTATATACCGTTTTATAAACATAATAAACCAAGTAAAGAACTAATTTGTATATCATAATAGAGTCAATTTTTATCATAATGTGTTTCTCAACATTATGTTCAACCGGTGATATAGATATATTTATAAATGAAATGTATACATAAAACAAATTATCAAATAAAAGAAGTATAATGAGGAATAGTAACAGAGTTAGGGTAAGATAAATGAGAAAATGGAGAAAAAGGTCAGAAATACTTCAGTCCAATAAATTTAAACAATGTCACAGCTATACTTTATCTAGTACAATTATAAGATATACAATGTAAATACTAACATACATGATTATTTCTATAAATAGGGTAAGTATATGTATCTGTAATGAAAGATTATCCATATTGGTTAGAAAGGCTATAGACATATATACATGGTAGTTAATTAATAATTACTTATTATAATAATTATATGAAACATGTAATTTCAATACACATTATAAATTTTATTATCCATACAATTAAAACTTTTAACAAGTTTCTTTCTATATAATTTCTACTGATTGTACATTATAAATTTAAAGTTAAAATATTTAATGTAAAAATGTAAGATAAACAAAAATGATTAAAGAGAAAGAGTATAGACAACAGGAAGAAGAGGACAGGAAAAAGATATTGGAAAGCCAAGAAGTCCATGATTAATAGCCTTGTTCAAATAAAGTTCATACAATCAAAATATAAAAATTATACAAGAAAACATTAACAATAAACAATGTTCATACCAGTAAGACAGTTGTATCAAGTTAGGGAATCATACAAGTAAAGAATTATGTCAAGGAATATACGCATGATTTATAAATTACAAATGAATTTAAACTTATTCATACACATTTTTTACATCTTAATTTTAAAAATAATTTGTTAATTTAATTCCAAATGGACAATTACTGCTAGTATAGATACAGTATAAATTAGAAGTTGATTAAATTTAATGTATGACTTTGTGTAATTATTGAGATGATTGTATTGCGATTTTGAGCGGAAACATTGGAGAGAAATGAAAAAATGTTACGGAAATGAAAATATTACGGAAAGACCCTGTTTTTTCAACTAAAAAAAAAAAAATTTTACTATGCATATTTTCT
>NC_051393.1:48816977-48822221 GCF_015228065.2 Penaeus monodon | reverse complement strand
TTTCCCCCCAAACCTTTTTTTTCCCTTTTTTTTTTTGGGGAAAAAAAAAAAAAACATTTTTTTGTTTTTTAAAATTTGTAAAACAGAATGTAAATTGCGCTTGAAATTTTTCCAAAAAATCGAAGCTTAAAGAATAAAAATTTTTCCCCCCTTCCACCTTTAAACCCTAAATCGAAGTCAAAAGGGAGAAACTATCGGGCCATCATTGAATTTCGACCTATTGCCCCCACATACCATTTTTAACATCTAAAGCCTTGTTATTCTGACTTGCACCCGCGGCGAGGACGATCAGATTTTTTTTCCCAACCTTTCTTTGGGATGGTTGAGAATGTATTCACATTTCTTTTTTTCATTTTTTTTCCCAACTCTTTCCTTTTCTTTCTGACTTGGTGTTTAAAAAATGGTTTTTTTTCCCTTTTTTTTAGTGGGGAAGCGCAAAAAAAAACTTTTAAAAATATTCGGGGGAAACTACAAATTTTTTAATAGCCCTTTTGGAAAAGTGTTTGTCCCCGTCCCGCTCACATTCTCCCTCTCCCCCCCCCCCTCTCCACCCCTTCCTCCCCCCGCCCCCCTTTCCTTTTTCCCTCCTTTCATCAAATAAAATTTTCTTTTTTTCCTCCACTCTCCCCCTTCCTTCCCACCAAAAAAGACTTATACGCTTTTTAGGGACGCGTTTCAAAACCCCGGGGAAAATTTAAAAATGAGGGACGGGGGCGGGAAAAGCTTTCCCCAAAAAGCGCGCCATTATTTGAACCTTCTGGGAAAGTCTAAAGAGATAGAGGAGTGATCTAAAGCCGAGATGTAGCCGAGTAAAATGTAAATTTTTATGCTATGAAAAAAAACGATATTTTTAGGTTTGGCGGGGGGAAGGGAACAAATGATTGTGAGGGGGGAGGAACAGGGAAAAGGGGGTTTAAAAAATTATTTTTGTTTGTGTAGTGGTCAAGGTAAACTTTGATATTGTTATTATTATAACATTAAACGATTTTATTCAATTTATTTGACATCTGGAATTATCAAAGATCGCGTTTCAATAGAT
This sequence comes from Penaeus monodon, assembly GCF_015228065.2. Lineage (NCBI taxonomy): Eukaryota > Metazoa > Arthropoda > Malacostraca > Decapoda > Penaeidae > Penaeus > Penaeus monodon. Next base: position 48,821,182 of record NC_051393.1, on the reverse strand, counting down.
CTAAATAAAATATAAAGCCCTGTTTTTCCATCACTAAAAGGGGAAATATTCCCAAAGTAATGGTAAGACTTTCAAAAATAAGATAAACCAAAGATAGTTAGTTATACTTATTCACAGAAAGTAACGTAAGGAGAATTTAGGGCCAAAAAAAAATAATTAACATTGATAAATATTCAGTGGTATGATATCGGGGAAGAGGGTGAAAAAGAGATAATGATGATGATATTATGGATAATGATGATGTGAGAGTTTATGTGAATGAGGGTGATGATGAGATGAAAAACAAAAAATAATAATAATAATAATAAAAAAATAATAAAAAGTAAAAAGATAATGTAGAAATGAATGAAAATAATGATAATAACGATAATGATGAAATGACGAATGATGAGATGAATGATGATGTATGTGATGTGTGATGTTGATATGATGATATGATGATAGATGATGATGATGATGATGAAATGATAATGAGGATGATGACAATAATAATAAAATAGTAAAAATAGAAAACATCACAGTCATTAACAATTGTTTTAAAATGTAAAAATAATTAGATAATAATGTTAAACAAAAACAATAGCAGCCAAATAATAAAAGAAATGAAAATAATGATAAGGTCTACAATACTCTACCAAAAATAATAATAATTAATAATAATAATAATAATAATAATAATAAAAATATAAAATAAATGAAAATAATAATAATAATAAAATAAAAAAAAAATGTAAAAAAATGATATCAAAAACGACAATAAACTTGAAAATGGCAATGATAATAAAGAATGTAAAATTATGATGAAAATAAACAATAAAAACGTACATTGCAAAAAAGATATTTCACACACACACCGGGCTCCCAGGCACCTGAAATGACTTCACCCCTATATCTTTTCATGATTAAAAGAAACGATACGTTACCCTTTTTTTTCGAAAAAATTTGGGGGCAATCAACCCCTTTTTTAAGCAAATTGAAGGGAAAAGAAAACACTCTGGGTTTTTAAAAATTTAAAACCGGAGGCGCATCAAAAACCCATAAGGTTGTTTGATCTAGCGGCAGGGGCTTGAAATCCGGAATTAGGTTTAACAGAGTAGCCATTCGAAAGGAGAGGCATGGATGTGCAAAATGCTTAATCTAGACGCGAAGGGTATCGGGTATTGGCAGTTTTTAATCGGGATTAGGTCTAACACAAGGAACTTTTATGTTGACAAAATGTAAAAATTATAATGAGATAATATCTACACATACGAGAACGTATTCAACGGGTTTAAATTAATCATCGTCAGAAATACTCTCGAAGATAAAATCAAACCCCGGTCAAATACATGTTTTTGTGAAGAATTCTTTTCGTGCTATTTTTTTCTCATAACACTTTTTGTAAAGCGTATAATCGGGGTAATAGCCCTAGCACTGCCGATTATAGGATTTTAAGCCTACTAAATTATAAGAAAATTTTATCCGTTCAGGGCATAGCACTTTTAAACAGTATAATTCGGGGTTTTGGGGCCATTGCACTAGCATATAATATCAGTAAAAAACCAGGGTATACGGCTTAAACACTGTAAAATCAGGGGTGTATGATATCAGTGATATAAGAACTATACTGCCGAATATCATTTATACTATTAGCGTACAAGGTCATGCATTTCCCGAATAAATGTTTTAATTCCCTCATTTTAACATCTCTAATAAATTATATCTATCTATGGTAGGTCCACAATCTAAACACCGAATAATGACAAATATATCGTATTTATATCTATTTTGAGATGTACCCAAAGGATCAAGGTACAGGCCGAAATTCCAATTGTATACGAGACTAAAACAAAAAAGATTATACTCTCTGCCTAAATATATGCGTTCGTTTCCCCCCCCCTTTCGGTCCCTTACGAAGGGACTCTTAAGAATTTTAAAATCTTTGCTTGTAAGGAACAAACGCGAGTTGGGGAAACCCTACGAATTTATGGAAAAGGAGGAAGGGTACACAGAGGATGGGGCGAAAAAAGCAAAATGGGGGTTTTTCCTCCCACGGGGGAAAATTAATCCAAAAATTTAACGGACGCAAAAAGGGAGAACCCCAAAAAAAAAAAAAAAAAAAAAAAGTCAAAAGAAAAAAGACAGAGGAGGGATAAACTTTATCTCGAAGCACTCTCCTTATTTGACTCGGCTCTTACGTCAGTTTTCGAATAATTCCCATTATGTTCCTCGACCCTTTCGAGAGTCCCCCGGGGCCACGGGTTCGTAATAAAAGCCAGGGCTTATTGATTAGAAAAAACATCTTTGGGGAAAGCTCGTTCAGGCAAGGAAAAAATTTCTGCGTTTTCTTTGTCAAAAGTAAAGGGAAAATTTTCCCTGCACGCCGTCGCTAGTGGTCATTGCAGCAAATTGTGTCTAATGTTTTGTCTTTGGGGCTGTCGACTTTAAATTTCCCTTTTTTTTTGATTTGCTTTGTCTTTTTTGGCTGGGGAAAATGAGTGCCCAACCACAAGACTAAAAACAACACACCATTGCGTGATGTTTTTGTTGTAGTGTGTATGAGTATGTAGTATGTAATGTAATATTATGTATGTATGTATGTTATGAAATATGTAGTATGATATAGTAGTAGTTATTGTAGTATTATGTATGTTGTATGTAGTATGTATGTATGTTTATGATGTATATGGTAGTATGTTATGTTGTTGTATATGTATTAGTTATGTTGTTTTTAATGTATGTTTTATATGCGGGCATGATTATATTTTAATATATGCATTATGTTAGAAAATTATATGAGTATGTTATGTGGGGGACGCGGGGGCCGAATGGTAGGCGTCGGACTAAAGACTGTCAGACGGTAATCTGATTCGAGGGTTTTCGAGTCACCCGGGCCGGGGGGGTTTTTCCCTTTGGCAAGGGAAATTTACCTCGATTTCCTGCCTGCCCCTGGTGGCCCCGCCACCCAAATCAGTGCCCGGGTAAATAGAATGGGGACTCGATAAAAAAAAAAAGGGCGGAAGGCAAAGGGAAACCCCCCTCTAAATTGCCAAAAAAAATCATAGAAGCCCCGATCCCAAGGCCGCGGTGCCCGAAAAGGTTAGAGCGTCCCGGGCTCAATCTGCCACGACGGCAATCTGAGTTCGAGGGTTCGAGTCCCGGCGGCGCGTTTTTCCCTTTGGGGAAGGAAATTACCTCGATTGCCTACCCAGCCACTGGGGGACCAAAAGAGCCTAAAAGCATGCTTCCCCAAGCCCGAAAAATAGAGAGAATGATTACCTAAAAAAGGGAACACCGGCACTCCCGGGAAAAAACTGGGGGCCCTACCAGTACCACTCCAAGAGCATTACAACATGAAAAAAAAAAAAAAAAATACAATTAGTATCATCTGTGACCACGCGGTCAGACATGAACCACCGTTAAAAGAAAAGATGTATATGTATGTATTATGTTAGTATGATTTATAGTATGTGTATATAATGTATGTTGTATATATAGTTGTTAAAAGTTGTTGTATGTATGTATGAATGTTGTACTACTATGGGAGTAGTATGATATGTTTTTATTTTTTTTTTTTTTTAAAACAAGTATGTTTAATATATATGATGATTTATATATGTATATTTAAATTTTTAAAGTATATAATTTTTAAAATTATATTTTTATTATATATGTTGTTTTTATATGTATCTTGTTTTTACCTATGTACATATGTCTAGATATGTATGTATGTATTGTATGTATGTATGTTTGTACCTATTAATGGTTTTGTATATATATATATATATTAATATATATTATGTTATATATGTATTATGTATATGCAATATATTATATATATTAATTTATATATTTATTTGTTGTATTGTATGAAAATTTTGTGTATTTTTGTAGTTGTTGTTGGGTTTTATGTTGTTATTTTTGTGTTATTATGTTGTGTATATAATGTTTTATATATGTATTATATATAGTATGTTGTGTTTTATGTATTATATATATTATGTAGTAAATTTTTTTTATATATAAATAATATATATATATGGTGTGGTGTGTGGTGTGTGTGGTGTTTATGTTAAACATGTATGTTGTATATTATTATTATTATATATTATATTATGTATCTAATTATTTGATTTTATGTAATGTATTATGCATGTGTATATATAGTTTTTATTGTTGTATTTTTATTTGTTTAAAATTATATTTGGGGGTATTTATGTATTAAT
>NC_051393.1:48806977-48811977 GCF_015228065.2 Penaeus monodon | reverse complement strand
CGGCCCCAAACGCACAGCATAGAAACCACACGCCACGCTAAAAAATATATGTATGTTATATATTATGTATATCTATATGTATGTTATATGTATGAGTAATATGTTTTGGGGGTTAAAAGTAGTATTATGTGTTTATATATTATATATATTATGTAGTGTGTATATTGTTTAGGGGTTATTATGTATATATATGAAAAAAAATGTATTGTAATTAATGTATATATAACTATAGACTTTACATATTATATGTTATATGCATTGTTATGTATATATAAATATATATGATGCATTTAATCTGTATTCATCTACTATTATCTATTATCTCTTCTCCTCTCTCTCTTCCTCTCTCCTTCTCTCTCTCATAAAATATATAGTATATATATATAAATATAATATTATATATGTGTGTGTGTGTGTGTGTGTGTTGTTGTATGTGGTGTATGTATATACATATAATAATATATTTATTTATATATTTATATTTTTATTTACTATAAACTATAATTATATATAATTATAATATATTATATATACATACAACATATAAAAACACCCCCAACACACCACAAAACCCAAACACACACACACACCCCCACACACAACACACAACACCCCACACACCAAAACCACACACAATATAAAAAGGAAAAAAAAACCACAAAAATAATATATATTATATATATATATATATATATATATATATTTATTTTGATATTTATTTTTATTAAGCACACAACACCAAAACACACAAACACACGCACACACACAAAAACCACACCACACCACACAACACACCAACACAAAAATAAAATATAATATTATATATATATATATATAAAATAATACAACAAAAATATACATACATACATATATGTCATAATATATATACACATCAAAAACAAAAAATTTTATATTATAATACTATATATTTAAAAATACAACATATATATACATTATATTTTCTTCTTTTAAGGGTAGGTTCATGCTGAGCCGCCGTGGTCACAGCATGATATTTAATTGTAGTTTTTCATTTTGTGAGCTTTTGGAGTGATAGTGGTAGGGTCCCCATTTCCCTTTTCCCGGAGAGTCCGGTGGTACCTTTTAGGTAATCATTTTCTATTTATCCGGGCTTGGGACCAGCATTGACTTGGGCGGGTTTTGGCCCCCAGGGGCTGGGTAGGCAATAAAGGTGAATTTCCCCTTCCCAAAAGGGAAAAACGCGCCGACCGGTGACCAAACCCTCAAAACTCAGATTCCCGTCGTGACAGTCTTGAGTCCGACCCCTTAATCATTCGGCCACCGCGGCCTTGACGACATGGTTTCCAGTTTTTTCTTAGCAATTTAGAGGTGGTTTGCCATTGCCTTCCCCCCCGGTGTTTTTATCGAGTCACCATCTCTTTTTACCCGGGCACTGATTGAGCGGGGTTTGGCCACCCAGTGGCTAGGCAGGAAATCGAGGTGAAGTTCCTTGCCCAAAGGGAACAACGCAGCGGTGACTCGAACCCTCGAACCCGCCCGCCGTCGTGACGCCCGAGTCCGACACCCCCAATCACTGGGCCAAGGCGGCCTACGATCATGGCTTCTTTTTTTTTTTAGCAATTTAGAGCGGGGGCCCCCCCTTTCCTTTCCCCCCGGGGTTTTTATCGAGTCACCATTCCCTTCACCCCGGGACGACCCCAGCTGGCCCCGGGCCACCCAGGGGTTGGCAGGCAATCAGGTGAATTCCCTGGCAAGGAAACAACGCGCCGGCCCGGTGACTCGAACCCTCGAAATCAGTTGCCGCCGTGACGTCTTTGGGCCAACGTCTACCATTTGGGGCCCCCGCGGCCCTACATATATTAATACATATAAATACATACATATATACATACATATATATAAATACATACATACATATATAACTACATTATATACACAACAAAAAAAAAACAAAATATATACAAAATTTTTTATAATTATATATATAATATTATAATATAATAAATACATCCTATATAACATATATTAACATACATATAAAAAACATACATATATACATACATATATAACCATGCAACAACATTACATATAACATACATATTATAGATACAATAATATATATTAAAATTAATATTATATATTAAAATACAAATGTATATACAACACACACACACACACACCAACACCACACATAATATATTATATATATATATTATATATATTTTACATAATATATATATATACATACATATTTAACACATTACATAAAATTTATACATATAATACATAAAATACAATAAATATAAACACAACTATTACATACATACAACATCATAAATCATAATACATACATACATCATCTACATAACAAAATACATATATATTATATAATATAATATTATTATAATTTTGCATATACATACATACTATATAACATATATTTATATATATATAATATATATATTACATACATATAATAGGTACATATACAAAAACAACATAACTAATTTCATATCATAATGCATTGTACATGGGACATTAAAATAGATACATATCAAAAAACATATATAAAACAATATTATGTATATTATATACATTATACATTTAATTTTAACTATATAAAAACATACTTAATTATACATACATATGTATTAATACATATCAACATCATAATACAATACTACAACATCATACTTTCTACTACTACGTACATAAATACATACATACTACATAACAACATATATTACATACAAAATATATTACACATACATATCATAATACTTATACATAAAAACAACATATACATCTTTTTCTTTTAAAAGGGAGGTTCATGTCGAGCCGCCGTGGGCCGCAGATACTTAATTGTAGTTTTTTTAGTTGTAAAAGCTCTTGATGAGTACGGGTAGGGTCCCCCGTTTCTTTCCACGGGGAGTGCCGGTGTTTCCTTTTTTGGGAATCATTCTCTCTATTTTTTCCGGCTTGGACAGCAGACTTTTAGGGGTCGTTTGGGCACCCGTGGCTGGGGAGGCAAACGAGGTGAATTTTCCCTTTCCCCAAGGGAAAAACGCGCCGGCCGGGGCTCAACCCTCGAAAGATTTTTCCCCCCGTGGCAGATTGAGTCCGACGCTCTAAAACCTTCGGGGACCGCGGCCTTTTGGGGATCATGGGCTTCTATGATTTTTTCTTGGGGAATTTAGAGCGGTGGTTTGCCATTGCCTTCCGCCCGTGTTTTTATCGAGTCACCATCTCTATTTACCCGGCACTGACTTGGGCGGGTTTGGGCCACCCAGTGGCTAGGCAGGCAATCGAGGTGAAGTTCCTTGCCAAAGGGGAAACAACGCGCCGGCCGGTGACTCGAACCCTCGAACTCAGATTACCGTCGTGACAGTCTTGAGTCCGCGCTCTAACCATTCGGCCACCGCGTCCCATACATATACATACATGCATATATATACATATACATACATGCATATATATACTTTACATACATGCCTGCATATACACACATACATATACATACATACATATACATACATACATAACATACATACATATACAACATACATACACATACATACATACATACTACATACATACATACATACATACATACATACATATATACATATACATACATACATACATACATACCCATACATACTACATACATCACGCATATGTGTGTGTTGTATTTATGTCTATGTGCGTGTGACACTCGATTGTCCCCAGCCAAAAATGACAAAGCAAATCAACAGAAGGAATTGAATGTCGACAGCCCACGACAAAACATTAGCACACAATTTGCTGCAATGACCACTAGCGACGGCGTGCGGGAAATTCCATTTACTTGTGACTAACGAAAGCGCAGAACTTTTCTCCTTGCCTGAAACGAGACTTCCCAACGTTTGTTTCTTGACGTAATCTAATATAGCCATGGTTTTTTTATTACGAACCCGTGGCCCGGCGAGACTCTCGTAAGCGCTCGAGCAGAACATAAGGGGAATTATTCGAAACTCGACGTAAGAGCCGAGTCTTAAATAAGGAGAGTGTCTTCGAGATACAAGTTTTTTCCGTCCTCTGTCTTTTTTTCTTTGGGCTTTTTTTTTTTTTTTTTTTTTTGGGTGTTCTCCCTTCTTGCAGTCCGTTAACTCTTTGTAGATTAATTCTCCCTGTGGGAGGAAAATCCTCCATTCTGCTTTTATGCGCCCGTATCCCTCTGTGTACCCTTCCTCCTTATCCATAAATTCGTAGGATGTTTTCCCCAACTCGCGTTTTGTTTCCTTACAAGCTAATGATTATAAAATTCTCTAAGAGTCTTACGTAAGGCACCGAATGGAGGGGAAACGAACGCATATATTTTAGGCAGAGAGTATAATCTATGCTTTGTTTTAGTCTCGTATCACACATCTGGAATTACGGCCTGATAACCTTGATCCTGTGATACATACTACAAAAATATGATTAAATACGATATATTTTGTCATTATTCGGTGTAACTTTTGGACCTACCATAGATAGATATAATTCATTGAGATGTTAATACTGAGGAATTAACTACATTCATTCGGAAGTGCTATGACCTTGTACGCTAATAGTATTAACTGATATTCGGCAGTATTATGTTCTTATATACACTGATATCATACACCTCTGATTTTTACAGTGGTTTTAAGACCGTATACCCTGGTTTTTACTGATATTATATGCTAGTGCAATGGCCTAATAACCCCCATATATACTGTTATAATAGTGCTATGCCCATGATATCGGATAATATACTCTTATAATTTAGTAGTGCTAAACTCCTATAATTCGGCAGTGCTATGACTATTACCCGATATCAAATGCTTTACCAAGTTAGTGTTATGAGAAAAAGTATGCACGAAAATGAATATCTTCACAATACATGTATTTGACCGGTTTTTGATTATATCTTCGCCAGATGTATTTCTGACGATGAATAATTGAAACCCGTTGAATACGTCTCTCGTTTGTGTAGATATTCTCCATTTATACATTTT
>NC_051393.1:48799348-48802392 GCF_015228065.2 Penaeus monodon | reverse complement strand
AAAATATTATACATAATATATATACATAATTATATATTATATATATATATATATATATATTATATATATATATATATATTGGAATATATATTGGTAATATATCAAATTTATATTTGTGTTGTAGTCTGCTTCACTATTCAAACTGAATTTTGGAGGTCCCATTCACAAAGACAAACTTTGTGCATGTTGCATTTGAAATGTTAGCATACACTGGATTTCTGGCTTAGGCATTATGCATTTAGTTTGCTTCTTTGAGAAAATGGTAAACTTTTTTGAAAGGTAGATCTAACAGCTGTTTAGTTTATAGTCGTTTGTTTCACATATATTTTTATTGATATATTTCATTGTACTACAGATCCCTGACAGATATTTCATATTGTAGGCTATATTATTGTGGTTGTCTCTAAGGTTTGGTAAGTAAAAAATTAGTTGATGCTTCTGTTGTTTATTAGCTTATTTGTATCATATCTTATATTTTAGGTAAATTGGATTTTTCTGTTTATGGGAAAGTCATGCAGTTCTTCTGTAGTTATTAAGTAATTGGTAAACATAAGTATATTATTTTAATTGCAAAGGGTTTCTATAAAACACTGCTTAAAAGATCAGTCAGTAAGTTCAATTCTATCAAGATCAGTCAGTAAGTTCAATTTTATCAAGATCAGTCAGTAAGTTCAATTTTATCAAGTAAAGATCATAGATTAATTAATATAAATTTTGATGATTGTGAAAAGTTATTAGATTACGATAAAAAAAAAATCATTGCAAAAAACAATTCAGGAAAGGTAATACAATGAATACAAAATAATTAAAATCCATTTTTTAACATTACCTGGCATAGAACTTTTGTGTTAGGCTTGGGTACATAGACACAATATTTTCTGTTTATCTAAATTTGTGTTTTGTGAATAGAATTGTGTTATTTGTACTGTTGGGTTATTAATGCATTAGTTAGCTATTAAAACGTATACAAGGCTTGCCACACATACAAGATTTAATCAGAATAACTTGGAAGTACCGTAATCGGTCATTGCAACGTGTGGCTAAGGTCTTGATCTTGCAGAGTTAGAGGATAGTTTGCTGAATTGCAAGTTTACACTAGTCTCGAGCCCTGTTTATGTTAAGCACGTAATGTTTAAGGCCAACAAATAACTTGGTGTTGTTTTTGTTAAGCCGCACTCTCTTTACCCCTCCCACATGCTTCTTCCAGGCGGAGGGTCAGGTAATATCACCACTGAGATTTTTGTTACGTCCTTAGTTCTGTTCTTGTTTTTGTGCTTTGTTTTCATCTTTTTTTCTCTGTCTCTCTCTTTTCTTTGCTTTTGGTGGTCTTTTTTCTATTTATTATTCTTGTTCTTGTTTTTTTCTCTCTGTCTGTCTCTGTCTGTCTCTCCCTCTCCCCCTCCCTCTCCCTCTCCCTCTCCCTCTCCCTCTCCCTCTTCCTCTCCCTTTCCCTTTCCCTTTCCCTTTCCCTTTCCCTTTCCCTTTCCCTTCCTTTCCTTTCCTTTCCTTTCCTTTCCTTTCCTTTCCTTTCCTTTCCTTTCCTTTCCTTTCCTTTCCCTTCCCTTCCCTTCCCTTCCCTTCCCTTCCCTTCCCTTCCCTTCCCTTCCCTTCCCTTCCCTTCCCTTTTTCCCTTTCCCTTTCCCTTTCCCTTTCCCTTTCCCTCTCCCTTTCCCTCTCCCTCTCCTCTTCCTCTTCCTCTTCCTCTTCCTCTTGCTCTTGCTCTTTCTCTTCTACATCTTCATCCATCTCTTCTTCCACTACATCATTATCATCCCTTTTTTCCTTTTTTGTTTTTCCCTCTTCCTTTCTCAGGCAAACTTCTTGTGCTCTCAGTATTATTTGTCTCTCATTGCCTTTGAGTAAATGATTGAAAAGGCCTGTTGTGAGAGAGAGATTTTATCTGTATTGTTTGCATTTTTTAAAATCAGTGTAGTATGGCTTCATGTATTAGATTTTTGTAGAGCTTTTTTGCTCTTGCACTTTAGATATTTCTTGTAATTTTGAAGTTATATGAACAGCATGAACTAGTCATATACTTTGTTGGTTGTAGAAAAAGCAGTCTGACCCTTCTCCACACTGTACTTACTTTTGATCTCAGAACATAGCATTGTTTTCACATCAATTGGTCATACTTTGGGAGATAGTTGGGTAGTGGTAGCTAATGATGAAGTAATAATTTCAAGATGAGAAAGGTCGTGAAAGTGAGTCGGGGCCTTGCCTTCAGAAGTGTAATGAGTATTCATAGGTCTTAGAGGAAGATATGTAATTTAGTATTGTTACCAGGTAGTGCTCAACAGCAGTTTGTGACTGAAGAGGAACGTGAAGCGAGGATGTGTAATCCGTGTTTTTGAAAAACGGGCAGAGAATCTGTCTTTCTCCTCAGTGGTGTTTAACATTTTCATTTGTAAAAAACAATAATGAATTGATTTATTCTAGAAATATAAAAGCAATTGTATTCTTATATGTAGTACAATGTTACTTTTGTGGAAGGTAATTACTTTCTATTTGGAAAAATATCAAAGTGAAAATACAACTTATTAAATAATTATTGTTTCCTAGGGATTTTTAGAAATGCCAAGGAACTTGTCAAAAAGACTTTATCTGAAGTAGAGCTAAATGGGAGGAAGTAGAAAATTTAACCATCCTAGGATTAGGAAGTTAAACAGGAGAAGAGGGAAATCTATATACAGCAGATGTACAATGAAAAAGCGAAATCATCTGTAATTAAGTATATGTTACCATTCAAATAGCAATATATGCAAATGATATCCTCTTAGAGTAACTTGGAGAATGAAAAGATTTACCAATTTCTGTCACAAGGTAAGGAGTCGATGAACCTCATGTTGGTTTCAAGTTGTCTTTGGAGTGTTGGTAAATATGGATTCAGCATCCGAGTATTTATATTGTTGTTAGCGAGGTGTAAGTACCAGTATAGATGTAGCTTAGTTTTCTTGTTAGTGCTAGATATGTATGTGATCAGGAAGAAAGATTAGAAAGTTTCGAGAGGGATTGGTATACTCTCGTTGGCTGAGGTCTTGAATATT
>NC_051393.1:48784348-48794348 GCF_015228065.2 Penaeus monodon | reverse complement strand
TTTATCTTTGAGACCTGTAATTTGACTGAGTACTTCCAAATACATGTGTGTGGTTTGACAGAACACTCCCATCACTTTTGCAAATGAAATTGTGTTTTATTGCAGACAAAGAAAGTTTCTCTCACTAGTAAGTAGTTATTCATTGTGTTATACAGAACTTTTAGATTACCATTTTATTCATTCTTTCCAGATAATCAAAGTGTGGGAGACATTCCTCCCAGAAGCAAGGGCCATTTCATAGAGGATCTGCTGATTGCCTTGAGCTAAAGAAGTTGCTGCTGTAACTTGCTGAAGAGTGGAAGTATTAGCGAAGGAGTTTCACTTTCCAGTTTATGCAGACTTCGTTTTTTTTTTCTTTCTTTTAGCAGTAGCTGATATCTCCGAGACTTTTTATTTTTGTTTTTATTTTTTTTTTCTCCTTTTTATATGGATACAGCCAGTTCCCGGTGATTAAAGTTTTTGAGCATTCCTCTAAATTCTTTTTTTCTTTTCTTTTTTTTTCTTTGTGAATGTTTGAAGATGACAAAATGCATCTTTATTGCTTAAAATGATTATAATTCAGCCATTCCTGTTTATGAAAGATTTGCTTGTTGATATTTTAAGATATTTGGAACATATATTTTTTTCTCTCTCCATTTAAAATGTTAATGGAAAAGTGAAACTAGCATTAATCCAGAATATCAGGTATGAGTGCTTTAAAGATATCTTGTTTTTGTAGAACAGTATATATATATGTATCTCCTGGCAAAAGATGTATGATTCTTCATTCTTGTAGAGCTGCAGATAGATTTTTTTTTTTTTTTTTTTTTTTTTTTACCCACAGACTACCCATTTGTTAAAAAAAAATATTTACAATAACGTCCACTTTAACCTTATTACTACAAGATGGTCTGGTATAGGAAATCATGAATGGTCATCTAATTATTTCAGTGAGGGGATGAAAGATGAAAGTGTGGTGTGTCTGGGCCAGTTTGTTATTTATTAGTTCAGTTTTTTGAATGAAGAAAAAGATCTGAGTATGAACACATTATCCGTGTTGAAAGTTGAAATGTGATCCGACAAATGAAGTGCTTATGTTGCTATATGGTAATTAAATGCAGTTAATTAGATATGCTCTTATTTGTGGTATTTTCTTTTTTTTTTATTTATATAATCCCCTTTTGATGTATTTTTTCCTGAATGAAAAAACGTTATTGTATTGTATCTCATAGGGTGCACTTAGTATGTTTGTGAATAAGTTAAGATTTTTTTCAAGGGAGGGGGGTGTATTTTTCAGCATTTTATTGCTCTTAGCTTGTTTTGCATCTCTGGAAAAGATGGAGGGAAAATTTGATTTACTTTGGCAACCCCTTTTCACATTAGATTAAGGTGTACTTTGATTCTTTGGGATTATTTTGTTATATTTGTAAAGCTGAGTTTGTATTTGCTGAAACCTCGTGTCATTCAATCTTTGTTTTTGAATGCTCAGGTTTGTACTTTATTTGTTGTCATTAGAAAAGTAAAATCTGTGCTGAAATTGATTGTACAGTATATATATGTATATGATTGATCACTTGAAAAATTATTTAAGGTGATTTGTGTTTAATTTTCCCTGAAGTTTCATTTGTGAATATTCAAAAATGGTAATTATACCATCATTTTTTTTAGTGTCTGCATAAAAAAAAAAAAAAAAAAAAAAATTGAAGGTTATGCTTAACATAGTCTTGCTTCTTATGGTTAACCCCATATTGTTATTTATAAAGAAGATGACTGCTGAAAAGCCTTGAGAATGTGGACATTTGCTTTTAGTCAGGGGTCGTAAAATTACTTTTTGTGATACTTCATTGGTTAATAATCTTGTGATATTAAGAGACGATATCTTCGTAGGGAGGATACAGCATACATAGTGCAAAATCACTTTTCATAAAGTGTGCCCGCAAAGAGTCTAGACCCACTCTTCGTCATCAGTGCGCGTGAATGCATGTCATCTATTGCCTGAATATTTCTAAGCAAATATATTCCCAAAAGCAGTAAATGGTATGATATTTAGAATTCACCACTATTGTTTCCAGTGAACAATGTATAAACACTACAGTCTTAGGAATGGAATGCCAAAGTTTTACAGTCTGTGGTAATATATTTTCAAGAGTGGTACAGAATAACAGGAAGCCCCTGAAAGAAAAGAAAATGAGAGAGAGAAAAAAAAGAAAGGAAGGGAAGGAGGAAAATAAATCATATATTGAGACCAATAAAAAAAAAAAAAAATCAAAATTACAGAATATAGCATTAAATTTTCCAAACACCTTAGTAATCAATAAAAGTAGATTGTACTAGTAGATGGTAGGTTTTTTGTCATTGTTCATCAGCAAAATAATTAAAACCTACTAATTCATTCCTGTTCCATATCCCTAATCTTGTATTTGTATTTTAAAAATTTCTCTTCCAGGCATATTCATATATAATAAAGTTTTTTATTTTTTTTTAAATAAATTGCTTGGTGCAAGGAGCAACCTGCAACAAATGTGGACCATCTGCTTCCACCCTGTACTAGTGTTGTTTCTTCTGGATGTGGTATATTAAAGCTATTTGAAATAGCTTTAGATCTAATAATGTAACTGACATGGTAAAATAATGTTGCAAGGAGAAATTGCAGTATTTAGGATTGCATAGGATTTCCTTGTATTGATGTTTCTTACTTCATGATTTGAATATTTAATGTCTTGGTTGCAAAATCTTTTTCCTTTACATATTTTTTCCGCTCATGTTGAAGAATAATTGTGTATTGTTCTGACACTGGAAGTCAGGACAATTGTTTGCTGAAAATATTGGGATATAAAGCATTTATAGAAATATTATAATTTTATTTTAGCTGAAAGGAAACACTGTGCTTTACAAAGAGGGTCAGGTCATGATATAATGCTTATACTGAAATTCTTCACCAACAGTTGTTTTTCCTAATTTTGATATTATTATGTAATCACTTGGTATGATAAACTGTGCAGCGGTTCATCATACTTCTAATCTCTATGATAGAAAGTTCATTGGTTATTAGATTCAAAATTAACAGCTCAATACTCCAAACAGTATGGATAACAGTTTCACTAACAGAGGCAAAAGTAACAGACCTTTTGCTTATCATTCAAAGTGTACAAATTTGTTCTTGCATATCTGTGTAATGTTATTCATGAAATTGTAAGAGACTTTTTGATGATATTCGTCTGGGAATAGAACATTGTATTGTATCTGAGATTGAGACCATTTCACTTGTGATTTTTCAAAGAAGTAAAATTGGTGAGAGCAACAATATAATACAGATTTTCTATTGGATCATATGTTCACACTGCATCCATGTAAGCTGAAACATTATTTGTCCTATTGCTTTTTCTTCACATTCAAAAAAATTGTTGTTTATTGCACCTGACTACAGTCCTCCAGCCTAAAAAAAATAACAGGATAAAAGTGAGAGAGAAAGAGAACAAAAGTAGAAATCAAAATTTACGTCTGTTTCTTCACCTAATAAAGAGTGGAGGGGATAAAGTTAACCACATTTTCCTTTATTGCTAAAAAAACAAAACAATAAACCAGCAGGGCGTGAGGCGAACTCTTAAAGGAAGAAAGAAAAGAAACACGTGATATTATTGCCCGCTACACTAAAGAATCACGGCCATCGAACATTACATTTTGTGCATCTGTACATTTAGTCAAAAGCAGAGAACCATGCATGCATATAATATCTGACAAAACATATCACATGTGAGGAATAGGTAGACCATTTTTTTTTAGATTTAAACAACAACCATCGTGTGTGTCCTTTTTGGAAAGACATTTTAAGAAATACTTAGAGAAAGATTCAAATACAAATACACACGCTTGAAGTCTCAGCTTAATTATGTTCATCTAAATTACAGGTAAACTCATTTCATTAATTGTGCTGAAATATATATAATTTTCAAACCAGATTTTTTTTTTTGTAACCATGAATTTCATTTAAAGGAAAATCAAACATACTGTATCATGCTGTTGAAAACTGTAATAGCCTTGTGTCAAAAATCATAAATAAATATACACAAACTGGTCTGGAAGGCTAGTACTAAAGAGGGGGAGATAAAAATGTATATTTATGGTATGAAAAGAGGGTGAGTCCTAGAATATGGTCATGGTTAGTAAATGGTTGTTGGTTTGGTTGAGTATCGGGCTGCTACCAAGGCAATGCCAGGACGCACCATCTTCCCAGTTTCAAATAAAACAAACTACTAATCTAAGAGGAAGTCCATTTAATCAGAAAAAAAGGGTATAATTCAGGTATAATTCATGGGTATAATTTACAAGTGATTCAGTTACCTTCCAGAACTGCATATCACACATATTTTAGTTTCTTGATATTTTCAGATAAATTTGAATAACCATAATAGTTTACTGAGTTATGGAGAACCACATGGCTAAATGATAAAAAAAAAACATTCAGATAGTATTCAGCTTTACTGCATAACTTTCAACAGAAAAACAACATTGGATAGCAACATTTTAAAAAGTTTATTTTTGTATGCAGAACAAATTTTGGCTTCGACTTTGTGTACAGGGAAATTTTAAGCATTCTATTATTTTTTGTCAGTCCACACAACAATGGTTGTTTAAATTACCGATTGTTACACAGAAGTTAAAAGGATTAGCATATAGAAAACAAGAGAGGATGCACATAAAGTCATGACTGATGTATAAACATCTAAAAAGAAAATTTGTGTATTCCCTCAAATAAAAAGATATCACAGAAAATATTTAGAGAAATCCGTACACTAAAATACAGTGGGTAATAACAGAATAAATGCTTACAATATATTCACAAAAATATTTTTAATAATTATATTATTAGATAAGCATAATGTGCTATACATTAACTTAACCTTAATTAAGTGTATTTGTATTTTGGTCTATCATACATAATTTAAATAATAACATTAAATTCTACTGAATTACGCTCTGTATCTGACTTAAAAGTGACCAGGTTTTAATGCTTTTAATTGACTACTCTACTTTCTTAAATGTCATTGTTTATATAATACTTCAGGATATCTTGAATCAGTGTGGAGTTACTTATGTTATTTTATATATATATATGTATGTATCTCACAATCAGAACTAGTATTTTGCATATATGTTCTAGCAATCTTACTTATATCAGCTTTATTATCGGTCATAAGTAAAATGAGATTACAGACACCAATTGGTCCAGAGTTCTGCCTCATGAGCTCTTATTGTTAACTTTGATCACACTGACAACAGTCATACAGCAAAGGCTCATGTCCATAGATCCAAGATCTGAAAATGTTTCATCCTAATCCTTCTGATCTGCATTTACCATCTCCACTTTCATCCCCTTTCATATTTCTTGTTTTCATTTAGTCATCAACATTTTTTTGCATTCACATTTTCATCCCTTTTATTATTATTATTATTATTATTTTTTAAAGAACTGAAAATCCTTCCTCTTCTCTCTTTCTTTCTTCCTCTTGGTCATTTACTCTTTCGTCAGCGTCCCTTCTCAGTCCAAGAATCCAGTGTTGACGAGCTTTTCCAGGAAGAACTTGACGTCCCCGAGCTCAGAGTCCTTAATGCCCAAGGACTTAAGCATGCCGATGTCTCCGTTCTCCACAGCCATGAACACAGAACGCAGGTGCTCCACGTCGCTCTTCATCAGGTTCAGAGAGCGGCCGAACTCGTCGATAGTCTGGGACTCTGGAAGGGAGAGGACAAGCATGATAAGAAGAGATGCTATTATACTTCAAGCAGTGTTGATTCTGTATTTCTCAAGAATGGAGATTTTGTGCAAAGAGTATACTTCAACCACTGAAAATAATGATGAAGATATTATATTATTTTAATATGGGTGATGATAATAATGAGTATATTACAATGCTATTATATGTCAAGCAGTCATGGTTATGAAAGTTTTATAGAACTATCATGGTACCACAGGGTGTGACCTAAAATCTGTCTTCTAGCAACGTCAACCTGCACTGTGCACTATACTCTACGTAAAACACTTTGAAAAATGGTCACAACCATCAAAATGTATCTTTTAAAAATAATCGGCTATTCTTATCACAGATCTCTATTAATCTTTCAAGAAAAGATGAAAACTTGAACAAATACCGAGTTATTGAATTACATATTCAGGACAAACGAATTGTCTATTCAGGACCAAGACTGCTATAAATTGTTTCTTCACAGCAAAGACAATGCTACAGAATTATTAAACCGCCCTCTCACACCCAAGACACCTCACCTGAAAGAGCCACGGCCACCTTCTGTACGCCACCAAGAGGCTTCAGGGCATTGCGTGCCTTTGTGCCGAAGAGCTTCTCCAGGTAGTTGGGGCCGTGGGAGGCGAGGAGAGACTGGAGGAAAGATGCGGTCTCCTCCACAGGGGGTCGCTTGGCTGTGAAGGAGGAGGGTGGTTTAGTTCATGGATAGAGTATTTCTGCGTCTTCTAATGTGATGGTATAGTGCCAAATGGTGATCAGTTGTGGAGTTGTACTGTGTAGGATTTGTAATCTCAGGACAAAATATTCTGTAACAATCATACTGATCTGATGAAGTTTCTGCTCGGTAAAAGATTATTTTGACATATTATGAGCTCCAAGATTGCCAATTACAAAATCCTAATACTCAGAGGGTATATATTCTCTAACATAAGGGCAAAGCCATAAGGATATGAAAAAAAAAAATACACTCATTAATATATTACATAATCTGCACAGGCAAAGAATATCATTAGAAATTATCAAATTAGGTCGCGACAAATGCCTCGCAGAGCCAAAGTCCAGCCTTCCTCGCCTTACAACGAACTTAGCTGCGCGGTGACCTAATCTGAACTATCTAGGCGCATGCACCTCATGACGTCACGGCCAATCTGTGTCAATCTCTTTAGAAATACACTATACTTTTAATGAATTTCTCT
This sequence comes from Penaeus monodon, assembly GCF_015228065.2. NCBI lineage: Eukaryota > Metazoa > Arthropoda > Malacostraca > Decapoda > Penaeidae > Penaeus > Penaeus monodon. The sequence goes on along the minus strand of NC_051393.1, from coordinate 48,787,411 downwards.
GTTTTGATTTACATAAAACAGTAGCGAAATATGTATTTATTGAATGTTCATTCTTTAGATACACGACGTGTCCTACTTTACTACTTACGCACATTTTTTATTATTATTATTAAAAATACTTGTTACACACTGGGGCATGCGCTGCCATCTACCGGTAAAGTTGACAGTTCTTTTGTGACAGTGCTCGTTTCAAGTGTAAAGTTTATTTACAGTGATTATTAGTGTTTCCGAATTCTTTACCAACGTTCCGGTGAACACAACTGGTCTCTTACTAAAATTTTTACGATCTCAGGGACAGCACTCAGTTCGGTGAATTATATTAACCTTGTTCCAACTGCAGAAATACGCCACTGCTTCGCCACATCCCAGCCTCCCTCACTGCAACCATAAGGTAAACCCAATTTATATCTTTCATTGTACGGGCGATCGGGAGAGGGGCCGGGAGCAGAGCCATCGATAGGGGAATAATGCGACCGAGACTTTTTCTTTCTTTTTTTCTTTCTCATACGGCGATCTTTGTGATAATTAGTGCGTTTAGGGCGGGATTCGTTCGCTCGTTCGTTCGCGCAACGCCGTGTCGAATCTTCCGAGACCGAATCTTGGCATCGGGTATCACATTTTCCACCTTTATTATATGAAATGCGATTCTTATCTCGTTTTTTTTTTTTTTTTTACGCTTTCTTTAACTTGAAAAAAAAAACCCTGCTATGAGCGAAACTGTCCATATCTCCCCCTCCCCTCACCCAAAACACCCGATTTCGCACGGGGTCCCCCTAGATAGTTAACATGAGTTAGAGACTCTGACGGGTGCGTCTCTACTGTAAATATTTACCATCGTAATCTAGTCTAGACAGAAATCTGGAGTATTTCATATAAAACACTAACAGTTTGAAGCCACGTATACCCAGATGAACGGCAATGGGACCCACATACACCCAACACATTACAAGATCCAAGAACCCAAATGAACGGCAATGGGACCCACATACATCCAACACATTGCAAGATCTAAGAACCCAAATGAACACTCACACCTTATAAGCCTTTTCTTAAATTGTTCCCGGGAATGACTGCGTGTAAAATTTCCTTCCGCATAAATTGTTCTTCTAAGCGATTTCACAAATGACTTCTGGGAATATCTTCGTCTGAGTGTTTTTCCAAAGCGCATACTCACGCACCCAATATAGTAATATAGTTATATATCAAGTAATCGTTATACATTAGCACACGCGGTCGAGGAACTGAACCTACACTCACCCTTACCCTCACACACACACAGTCACCCTTACCCCTATGCACACTCACTGACTCTTACCCTCATACACACTCACTCACCCATACCCTCATACACACCCTTACCTTTGTACACAAATTCACCCTTATCCTCACATTCATTCACTTTTACACTAATACACATTCACCCTTACCCTCACACACATTCACCCTTACCCTCATACACATTCACCCACCCTTATCCTCACTCACACACACACACACACACACACACACACACACACACACACACACACACACACACGCACACACTCCTTCACCCTTACCCTCACACAGTCACTCACGCTTACCCTCACACACACTCACTCACCCTTGCCCTCACACACACTCATCAACACACTCATTCATCCTTACCCTCATACGCACTTACCAATACCTCTCACTCACTCTTATCATCATACACGATCACTCACCCGTACCCTCACACTCATCAACACATTCACCCTTACCCTCACACACACTCATCAACACGCTCATTCACCTTTACTCTCACACACACTCATCAACACACTCACCCTTACCTTCACACACACTGATCAACGCTCTGGTCACACAGGACACTCACCTGCAGTACACAGCCGAAGGTTCTCATCGTAACCGTCAGGGCAGTCAGGGGCGCCGTCACACAGGTACTGGATTGAAATGCACACGTTTCCACCTGGACACCGGAAGGGTTCATAGGCAGCGCACTCTCTCTCTGTTGGAAAAAAGGAAGAGATCGTTTATTTTCACTGGTTTAAGGATGTTTTGTGGTTGTTTTTGTTGTTGTTGTTGTTGTAGTAGTAGCTGTTGTTGATGTTGTTGTTGTAGTTGTAGTTGTTGTTGTTGTTGCTGTTGTTGTTGTTTCTGAGTGTGTTTGACTACGTTGGTGGTTTTTGTTATTGTGTTTAGAGGTGTTTGGGTATGTGTTTATAATAAGGTGTGTTGAAAGAGAAAAGGAATCGTTTATTTTCACTGGTTTTACGGATGTTATTTTTTTCTTCTAAGTATATTTGACTACGTTGGTGGTTATTGTTATTGTTTGTAGAGATGTTTGGGTATATGCTTATAATTAGGTGTGCGGAAGATGAAGATAAGTAAGGTGTAAAAAGAAAACCGTGTGCTTTATGGAGTCCAATCATAATTATCTGAGAATTTGGATCTCATTATGTATTAGTATGGTGTATGAGGCAACGAGATAATATAATATGAAAAGATGGAACATGAGAGACGGGAAAAATAAATAACGAATGAATATGTAAAACATAACCCCCCCCCCCAAAAAAAAAAAAAAAAAAAAATCTGTACACTAAAAATGTCAAATATTTATCCGATCATCAAAAGGGTAAATTGAAAAAAAAGGCGTCAGGGGTGACTATACGAAAAATTATAATGAAAGGCAATTCCTATTTACTGCGTATTTATCATATTCATTCATGACAGATCTCATACGACCTAAACTGGAGGCTATTCAGCTAATGCATAAATCCAGGCTTAGCAGGAGCGTATCTTTTAGCCAGACCACTAACTCTGTATTAACTAAAAGCCTTTTATCATACGATTACTTTTTTCAAGAGAATTCCTTTTCTCGATTCGTTCTCGGCAATGACTCCGTGTAAAACTTCCTTCCGCATAAATTGTTCTTCTAAGCGATTTCACAAATTACTTCTGAGAAGATCTTCGTCTAAGTGGTTCTCCAAAGCGCAGGCTTTCATTAAACTCTAACCAAAAAGCAATGAGTTATTGATATATCCTCACGCACCCAAATCTTTGTTTTAAATCAAATTCGCC
>NC_051393.1:48771848-48779348 GCF_015228065.2 Penaeus monodon | reverse complement strand
ATATATATATGCATATGTACATAGGTACATATACATAGATACATATACAAACATACATATATAATACAAATATATATGTATATATATATACATATATACATTTATATATATACATATATAAATACATACATATATATTAATACATACATATGTATTAATACATATACATACATACATACATACATATACATACATATATATACATACATACATATATATACACATACATATACATACATACTTATACATAAATACATACATATACATCTTCTTCTTTTAACGGTAGGTTCATGTCTGAGCCGCCGTGGTCACAGCATGATACTTAATTGTAGTTTTTCATGTTGTAATGCTCTTGGAGTGAGTACGTGGTAGGGTCCCCAGTTTCTTTCCACGGAGAGTGCCGGTGTTACCTTTTTAGGTAATCATTCTCTCTATTTTATCCGGGCTTGGGACCAGCACTGACTTTTAGGCTCGTTTGGTCACCCAGTGGCTGGGTAGGCAATCGAGGTGAAGTTCCTTGCCCAAGGGAATAACGCGCCGGCCGGTGACTCGAACCCTCGAACTCAGATTGCCGTCGTGGCAGACTTGAGTCCGACGCTCTAACCATTCGGGCACCGCGGCCTTGGCGATCATGGGCTTCTATGATTTTTTCTTGGCAATTTAGAGCGGTGGTTTGCCATTGCCTTCCGCCCGGTGTTTTTATCGAGTCACCATCTCTATTTACCCGGCACTGACTTGGGCTGGCTTGGCCACCCAGTGGCTAGGCAGGCAATCGAGGTGAAGTTCCTTGCCGAAGGGAAACAACGCGCCGGCCGGTGACTCGAACCCTCGAACTCAGATTACCGTCGTGACAGTCTTGAGTCCGACGCTCTAACCATTCGGCCACCGCGTCCCCTACATATACATACATGCATATATATACATATACATACATGCATATATATACATATACATACATGCCTGCATATACACACATACATATACATACATACATATACATACATACATATACATACATACATATACATACATACATACATATACATACATACATACATACATACATACATACATACATACATACATACATACATACATATATACATACATCACGCATATGTGTGTGTTGTATTTATGTCTATGTGCGTGTGACACTCGATTGTCCCCAGCCAAAAATGACAAAGCAAATCAACAGAAGGAATTGAATGTCGACAGCCACACGACAAAACATTAGCACACAATTTGCTGCAATGACCACTAGCGACGGCGTGCAGGGAAATTCCATTTACTTGTGACTAACGAAAGCGCAGAACTTTTCTCCTTGCCTGAACGAGACTTCCCAACGATGTTTCTTGACGTAATCTAATATAGCCATGGCTTTTATTACGAACCCGTGGCCCGGCGAGACTCTCGTAAGCGCTCGAGCAGAACATAATGGGAATTATTCGAAACTCGACGTAAGAGCCGAGTCTTAAATAAGGAGAGTGTCTTCGAGATACAAGTTTATCCGTCCTCTGTCTTTTTTTCTTTTGACTTTTTTTTTTTTTTTTTTTTTTTGGGTGTTCTCCCTTCTTGCAGTCCGTTAACTCTTTGTAGATTAATTCTCCCTGTGGGAGGAAATCCTCCATTCTGCTTTTATGCGCCCGTATCCCTCTGTGTACCCTTCCTCCTTATCCATAAATTTCGTAGGATGTTTCCCCAACTCGCGTTTGTTTCCTTACAAGCTAATGATTATAAAGTTCTCTAAGAGTCTTACGTAAGGCACCGAATGGAGGGGAAACGAACGCATATATTTTAGGCAGAGAGTATAATCTATGCTTTGTTTTAGTCTCGTATCACACATCTGGAATTACGGCCTGATACCTTGATCCTGTGATACATACTACAAATATATGATATAAATACGATATATTTTGTCATTATTCGGTGTAGACTTGTGGACCTACCATAGATAGATATAATTCATTAGAGATGTTAATACTGAGGAATTAACTACATTCATTCGGAAGTGCTATGACCTTGTACGCTAATAGTATATAACTGATATTCGGCAGTATTATGTTCTTATATACACTGATATCATACACCTCTGATTTGACAGTGTTAAGACCGTATACCCTGGTTTTATACTGATATTATATGCTAGTGCAATGGCCTAATACCCCGATATTATACTGTTATAATAGTGCTATGCCCATGATATCGGATAATATACTCTTATAATTTAGTAGTGCTAAACTCCTATAATTCGGCAGTGCTATGACTATTACCCCGATATCATACTGCTTTACCAAGTTAGTGTTATGAGAAAAAGTATGCACGAAAATGAATATCTTCACAATACATGTATTTGACCGGTTTCGATTATATCTTCGCCAGATGTATTTCTGACGATGATATAATTGAAACCCGTTGAATACGTCTCTCGTATTGTGTAGATATTCATCCTCATTCATACATTTTCTACATTTGTCAACATGAATACAGTTCCTTAGTGTTATGACCTAATACCCTGATATAATACTGCCAATACCCTGATACCGTTCGCGTCTAGATTGAAGCATTATGCACACTCCACTGCCTTCTCCTTGCGAATGGCTACTCTGTTTAAACACTAATTCCGGATTTCAAGCCCACTGCTCGCTAGATCTAATCAACCTTATGGTTCTTGATGCAGCCTCCCGGTTCAGATTATAAAGCCTAGAGTGTTTGCTTTCTCGGTTCAATTTGCTCTAAACAAGGGTTAGATTGCCCCGAAATTATATCGAAAAAATGGATAACGTATCGTTACTTTTAAGTCATGAAAAGATATTAGGGATGAAGTCATTTCAGGTGCCTGGGAGCCCATGGTGTGTGTGTGTAAATATCTTCTTTGCAATGTACGTTTTTATTGTTTATTTTCATCATAATTGTTATCATTACTATTATTATCATTGCCATTGTCAAGTTTATTGTCGTTATTGATATCATTATTATTACTATTATTATTATTATTATTATTATTATTATTATATTTATTATTATTATTATTATTATTATTATTATTATTATTATTATTATTATTATCATTATTATTATTGGTAGTAGTAGTTGTAGTACCATTATCATTATCATTATCATTACTTTTATTATTAGGCTGCTATTGTTATTGTTAATCATTATTATCATAATTATTGTTACATTTAATACAATTGTTATTATGACTGTGATGATTACTATTATTACTATTGTTATTATTATTGTCATCATCATCATCATCATCATTATCATCATCATCATCATCATCATCATCATCATCATCATCATCATCATCATCATCATCATCATCATCATCATCATCGTCATTATCATCATTATCGTTATTATCATTATTATCATTATCATTATCATTATCATTATCATTATTATCATTATTATTATTATTATTATTATTATTATTGTTATCATCATCATCATCATCATCATCATCATCATCATCATCATCATCATCATCATCATCATTATCATCATCATTATCATCATCATTATCATCTTTATCACCATCATTCCACTGATATCATACCACTGATATCATTCTTATCAATGTTAATATATTTTTTTATTGGCCATAAATTCTCCTTAGCGTTACTTTCTGTGAATAAGTATAACTATACTATCTTTGGTTCATCTTATTTTCGAAAGTCTTACTCATTACTTGGTAAATATTCCCTTTTATGTGACTTGGAATCAGTGGCTTTCATATTTTATTATTAGCATCTATTGATAACGCGATCTATCGATAATTCCAGATGTCAAATAACTTGAATAATATCGTTTAATGTTATAATAATAACAATATCAAAGTTTTATCCTTGACCACTACACAAACAAAAATAATTTTTAACCCTGCTCTCCCTGTTCCTCACCCCCTCTCATCAATCATTTGTTCCTTCCTCCCGCCAAACCTAAACGCATATCGTTTTTCTTCATATGCATAAATTTTACATTTTACTCGGCTACATCTCGGCTTCAGATCACCTCCATCTATCTCTTTAGACTTTCCCAGAAGGTTCAAATAATGGCGCGCTTTTGGGAATGCTTTTCCTGCCTCCGTCCGTCATTTTAACTTTCCCGGTGTGTGTAAACGCGTCATAAAATGCGTCATAAGTCGTTTTGTGGGTGGAAGGAAGGGAGAGAGTGGATGGATAAAGAAGAAATATATATTTGATGAAAGGAGGAAGAAGGAAGGGAGGCGGGGGGAGGAAGGCGCTGGAGAGGGGGGAGGGAGAGGTAGAATGTTGAGCGGTAGCGGGGACAAACACTTTTCCCAAAGGTCATATGTAAAGATTTGTAGTTTCCACGAATATTTCGAAACGTTTTCTTTTGCGCTTCCTCCCACTAAAAAAAGGGAAAAAAATCCATTCATTAACATCACCAAGTCAGAAAGAAAAGAGAAAGAGTTGGGAAAAAAAATGAAAAAAAGAAATGTGAATAACATTCTCAACCATCCTTAATGAAAAGGTTGGAAGAAAAATCTGATCGTCCTCGCCGGCGGATGCAAGTCAGAATTAACTAAGGCTTTAGATGTTAAAAATGGTATGTGCGCGGCAATAGAGTCGAAATTCAAATGATGGTCCATGATAGTTTCTCCCTTATGACTTCAGATTGAGGTTAATGGTGGAAGGGGGAAAAAGTTTATGTATTCATCTTAAGACGTTCGTATTTTTGGAAAACTTTTCAAGCGCAATTTACATTCTGTTACAATCTACAAAGTGGTCAGGGAGGTGAAGTATAAAACAAGAAAAGTAAAAAAAGATTTTTTTCTCCTAATTTTTACACCATAAGCCTAAGACAAAAAAAAAACTTTTTTGAGAAAGAAAAAGATAAATATAAAGGAAAGAGAACAGAGCTAAGGCACCGTCATATCTGTTTGAAAATTCCGGCCGCGTAAGTTCACCGACCCGCTGGGAAATTTGTGATCCATGACAGGGGAAAGCAATCGCGTTCAATAACAGCATTTTAAAACAAATATACAGACGTGAACGATGAGCGAAATGATGTATGACAACACTTTCTCCCTGCAGTGTAAACGCGCGATATATTAGTTGCATTTGGGGTCCAATTTGTTTAGGAAAATTTCTGTTTGTTCGTGTGCTCATCGCATTTATGTCTGTCTGTTTGTGTGTTTGTCTCTGTCTGTCTGTCTGTCTGTCTGTCTGTCTGTCTGTGTTTTGGTTTCTCGCTTTATTTCTTTTCTCTTTCCCGTCTCTTGTTTTCTCTTCTTTTTTCTGTTTATTTTTCTATCGATCTATCTATATCTATCTGTCTATCTGCCTTTCTTCCTATTTATCTATGTGTCTGTCTGTCTGTCTGTCTGTCTGTCTGTCTGTCTGTCTGTCTGTCTGTCTGTCTCTCTCTCTCTCTCTCTCTCTCTCTCTCTCTCTCTCTCTCTCTCTCTCTCTCTCTTACTCTCTCGGTCTCCTCTCTCTCATTCTGTCACTTTCGCTTACTGTTATTCTTGCTCTCTCCCGGTCTTCCTCTGACAATGTCAACTATTCTGCACACTCTCTCCTACTTTCTCCCCCCCTCTCTCCTTCTCTCCCCTTCCCTCTCTCCTTCTCTTCCTCTCCTCCTCTCTACTTCTGTCTCTTTACCTCTCTCATCTTCCTCTCCACCTCTCTCCTTCTCTCTCTTTACCCCCCTCTTCCCCTCTCTCGTTCTCTTCCTCTCTTCTCTTCCCTCTCTCCTCTCTCCTTCTCCCCTTTACCTCTCTCCTTCTCTCCAATTCTCTTCCCTTTCTCCTCTCTCCTTCTCTCCCTTTACCTCTCTCCTTCTCTTCCCTCTCTCCTCTCTCCTTCTCTCTCTTCCCTTGACGAAGCCACTTCACTAAGCAAGCTCACCGAGACAATAACCCAAAGCCATTTCCTGAGTGCCTTCATCTCCTGTTCGCAGCATCAGCATCTTTTCATCTCACACTCTCTCTCTCTCTCTCTCTCTCTCTCTCTCTCTCTCTCTCTCTCTCTCTCTCTCTCTCTCTCTCTCTCTCTCTCTCTCTCTCTCTCTCTCTCTCTCTCTCTCTCTCTCTCTCCCTCTCTCTCCTCCTCTGCATTGACAACCGGATATCGTAAATGAATGAAACTCATTCCGAAACTTTCGAACTTACTGTCGTTCAAGTTTGAACTCCCTTTTTCGTGTTTTTTTTTTTCGTTTTTTTTTTACGTTTTTTCCTCCTGTTCTTTGTTTTGTCATTTCTTGTTCTTCTCTTTCCTCCCATCTCCCCCCCCCCCTGGTTTAATTTACTTATCGTATCTGAACTTACTTATGCTTACCCACTTACTTAAACATACTTATACTTACTTAAACATACTTATACTTACTTAAACATACTTTTACTTACTTAAACATACTTGTACTTACTTAAACATACTTGTACTTACTTAAACATACTTGTACTTACTTAAACATACTTATTTATGCTTGCTTACTAATGCTGACTTATAGTTACGTACTTACGTAGTTTTTTTTTCCCCTTTTCTCTCGTCTCTTGTCCCCTCCCCCCCCCCCCTCCTCCCATCTCCCTCTCTCCCCGTGCTATAAGGGGGCTGACAGCTTGAGTGATTGGGGGTGGGGGTGAAAGGGGATGGGGGGTGGGAGGGAGGTAGGGGGAGAGTAGAGAGGGTAAGGGTGTGTGTGTGTGTGTTTGTGTGTGTGTGTGTGTGTGTGTGTGTGTGTTTGTGTGTGTGTGTGTGTTTATGTGTGTGTGTGTATGTGTGTGTGTTTGACTGTGTGCATACACATACGTGTACGTCCTTTCGTGTGTACATCTTTTGCAGCAACAAACCCAAAATATAGCCAAAAATCTCACTCAACAAAAATGGAAAAAAAATCAAGAACGAGGATCCTCCCCCCCCCCAAAAAAAAAAAAAAAATCTAACCCACACACCAATTTAACCTCAATTATATCAAAACACGATATCAAATAGCCTTGTCCGAGCCGCGAGATCAGTTACAAATGACGACAATCCTATTTATCTTGTAAGCCCGCCTCCCCCCCCCCCAAAAAAAAAAAAAAAAAAAAGGGGGGGGGGGGATTGTGGTCATTTTGAATTACAGTAAATCTTGCAATTCTGTGTTCATGATATTTTGGATTTTTTTTTTTTTCTGAAAGGGTGGATGCATTTTTTTTTTATCCAATATACTATTTTGAAATATATTATTATATTTTTTTCTTACAGTTACATTTTCCTGTCCTTGCTGAAGATTCTTTTTTTTTCATAATGTCGTATCTGTTATTTTGTTTTTAATTGTTTCGTCTCAGTATTATCCCATTTTATGCTTTTGTAAAGAGAGAGAGAGAGAGAGAGAGAGAGAAAGAGAGAGAGAGAGAGAGAGAGAGAGAGAGAGAGAGAGGAGAGAGAGAGAGAGAGAGAGAGAGAGAGAGAGGGAGAGAGAGAGAGAGGAGAGAGAGAGGGAGAGAGAGAGAGAGAGAGAGAGAGAAAGAGAGAGAGAGAGTGAAAGAGA